>NC_051209.1:20893063-20974817 GCF_015220075.1 Falco rusticolus | reverse complement strand
AATCCAGCCAGGTGGTTGCTCCTGCTGTCCTTCCTGCGGAGGAGGGAATGATGCTAAAGCCCCCGTAATATGAAATGGCTGAAACAGTTTTATTTGAGGTTGCTGTCATTTCATGGGATATCTCCTGTTACTAAAGGAGTTAGTGATGCCTGCCTCTGTGCTTTTGGAGGGCTTGCAGACTGGTGAGATTTGCATTGCAAAGAGCAAGGAGACCATGCATGAGAAGGGATGGCAGCCTTGGTGTGGCCAGTTTCTTATGCCATCCTCCAGACAATATAGCGATGCACTTGAGTCAAGACCCTTGTTTACAGCTGTAACAGCTTTTGGGACTATTGTTCACTGACAGTTCCACCATCAGACAGTGTCCTGGTTTCAGCTGGGATAGAGTTAGTTTTCTTCTTAGTAGTTAGTACAGTGCTGTGTTTTGGCTCTGATGTGAGAACAATGTTGATAGGACACTGATGTTTTTAGTTGTTGCTAGGTAATGTTTATACTAGGTCAAGGACTTTTCGGTTTCTTGGGCCCTGCCAGCAAGAGGGCTGGAGGGACATGGGAAACTGGGAGGGGACACAGCCAGGACAGTTGACACAAACTAGTCGAAGGGATACTCCATACCATATGATGTCATGCTGAGTATATAAACTGGGGGAAGAAGAAGGAAGGTGGGGACATTTGGCATTATGACATTTGTCTTCCTGAGTAACCGTTACAGGTGATGGAGCCCTGCTTTCCTGGGGATGGCCCAACACAACACCTGCCTGCCCATGGGAAGTAGTGAATGAATTCCTTGCTTTGCTTTGCTTGCATGCGCTGCTTTTGCTCTGCTGTTAAATTGTTCTTATCTGAACCCTTGAGTTTTACATTCCTTTCTGATTCTCCTCCCCATCCCTCTGGGTAAGGGGGATGTCAGCAAGTGGCTGCGTGGTGCTTGGTTGCCGACCTGGGTTAAACCATGACAGACAGTCGCCTACTTCATGGTAAACCCTGCCAGACCAAAAGACCATATCCCCAGCCCTTCCTGTCCAGCCTACTTGCACCTCTACGAATGCATGTCATGCCCTTGGACTGTCTCATGTCAATGGGAGAAAAATGAGAAAATTAGTCTCTTCCAGCAGCATATGCTAAAAATAATTAGCAGCATATGAGACATTCTTTTTCAGATGGCTTAAAAAAACATTCCACAGGAGGAGAGGGGAGGAGGAAGATGTTATCTGCTGTCTAGCAATTTGTTTAGGAAATACCGCTTGTGTATCCAGTCTCAGGTGTGAGAGCATGAGCTGTCTGGGGGCACCAGGCTGTTTTTTGCCTGGGTGATCACAGTGCAAATGTGGCCTGGGGCTGCACTTGTTGCTTTGGCAGGTGCCCACAGGCTGTGGTTAATGGAGAGCGCTACAGGGTGGCAACTCCAGCAGGTTGCTTTGGTAGGTAGGTTTGTTTTGTTTTTTTGATATGAGGTGCTTGGGGGTGAGTCAGGCTCCTTCAGACAGGGATGCCATGCCCCAGTGATGAGATGATTTTTTTTCCTTGCCCTTTTGGGAGGGGCAGGTCATAAGCATCACGCTCTGTCAGTCACCTGGCTGGAGAGGGGCCTGCCTCTAGCAGGCAGTGGTTGAGGATGTCTGGATGTTTTCACAAGGCTGATGAGTCTTATGAGTGTAATTTGTTTCCTGGTGGGGCTGTGCAAAACTTCACTGTACAGTGCCTGCAGTAGCACATGGCATCATGCTGATGTGCCTTCTCAGGATTGCTTCACTGATGCTCCCTGAAGTAAAGCTCTTCCAAGTCTCCACTGGTGGCTAACTGGGAAAGAACAGCAATTTGCTTCTCTTTGGGTTTTTTTTTTAAATTTATTTATTTATTTATTTATTTATTTATTTATTTGGGTTTTAGTTTACTAGTAACCAGAGCCTTTGGCCAGGAAGCTTAGTCCTCCTCACACTGGGAACACATGCCCCAGGCATGGTGCTCCCTGCCCATGAAGCTGGGGAAAAGCAGCATAACAAGTCAGGGGAAAGCCTGCTGATGTGCACAGTGTAGCAGGTGAGGAACTTGGGCTCTCCTCTCCACAGACACGTCTTTGGTTCCCTGTAGAAGAATGGCTGCAGAAGCGTGGCCATAGAATCTCTGAAGATCTGCACAATCCAGGCCTGGTATTAGAATAGGCCTGTAATTAGAATTGTGCTGAAGTTGTTGTGCTGAAGTTAACAAGAAAGTGGCCTTGATCTATTCTTGAATCCTGAGACCAAGTAACTTTGTTGTACTAACAGGCCGTGGCTGTAACAAGCTGCAGCTGTTGGGAAGGCAGGTGCAAGGCCAAGAGAGATAGGGAGCGGTATGGGAATATAGGGAGTAGCAAACCGCAAGGCTGAAACATAGCAACGCAAATAGCTACGTGGATAGAATGCTTATTTTAGTCATGATAATTAGGGGTGTGAGAACTGCGCGTGTTTAGAGACTACTAACCAATTATATTTTTGCTTTGGTAATATGCATGTGTATTGGTTCTATATAAGTAGTGTTAGAAACTAATAAAGTTGAGCAAGACGCATAACTCATATTGAGTAATTTCTTGACTCCGGCGAACCCTTCTCCCAACAGTTCCCAGCTTTAGGGAGAAAGAATAAGCTCTGCACTATCCCTTTGCTATTCCCTTGTGGTAGGCAGTATCATTTACCCCTTTTCCAAAACTCTGGCTTCAAACTTCGGAGAAAGTAAAAATCTGACCTTGGCAAAATGCTGCATTCTTTTCTGCCTGCATCTGAGACAAAAATCTTAACTTGGATTTCTATCCTTCATTTATCACCAGGGACTCTCCATCAAAGCTGCAACACCTCTGGTAGAGGTAATGGTGCCCCTGACACCACCAAACTATTCTGCGGGCAGTAGTTACTAGAAAATATTTAAATAGGTGTGTCTTTCCCATTTGAAGTTCAAAGATATGGTTATGTCTTGTTCCTCTTAAAGGCAGAAGTAAAAGCCTAATATCCCAATGTATAACTACTGGCACTCTGCTATTGCCTTAGTGCATGCCCACTGACTTGGACACATGGAAGAAATTTGTATAATATGATCATGCATTCAGAATCTGCAAAAAAACCCTAAGTTATAGCAATTCATTTTTCTCACTAACATTGTATTTATTATCTCAGCAAGAATTCAAGACATACATAGATGTGGTATACAGCAAAACATCTGGCCTGTATCCGGATTTGGCCTTAAGAAAAACAAACTCGTGTTGACAGTCATATAGCAGATCCTTTAGAGAAGTAACAAAAGGACTCCTAGGGAGGACATCAGCAGGTGCTTGCTCATATACTGGCACTGACTGCTTGGTTCTAGGTCTTTTTCCTGAGCTCGCTGTGAATGCTAGCACTCTTGACAATCCTCAGAGAAACAACAAAATTTCACAAAAAGCAAATATTTTTTGCAGATCTAGACAGAAAAATACTGCACTAGTACTTAACTTGGATATCCCCGTGATAATGCATTTATGGGAATACCTTTTTTTCATAACATGTGTGTTATGTCCTGAAGAATTGGGTGGGCTCTATGAAGCCTGCACCTCATTTCCTATTGAATTTCAAAGCAGCATACATTGAACAGAACCCTTTTATTCAAATACATTTCAGCTACTAATGTGAATACTAATGCTGTATTTTCCTGAGAGTCTGGACAGGCACAATCATTGTTTAGTGTCCTTGATGAAGACTCCAGGACTCCACCAAAACCAGGGCACACAGTGGGAGCCTTTCTGTTGAAGTCGGGGCTGCCTTTGATGAACAGCTTTGCCAAGTTGCATGCAGTGCTAGCCTGGGAGCTGGTGTTTAGCCTAACAGAAACTCTTTGCATCTGTTTTTTAATACCTGAAAAACTGACCTGTGTACATGTCAGCAAAACATGTTATTTTGCAGTACTAAGATGAATAACAACTATTCTTGAAACATGTTCTCGTTGAAAATGTATTAGCTGGCTTAGAGGAGGAGGAAACCATGCATGTGGCTCAAGCCAGTGGCAAAGCTCCCAGTAACACCACTGGGACAGGGTTAAGTCCTCCATGCAGAAAGCAGGCAAAATCAGTGAGCTTCTGCTTAGTGAAATCAGTGTCAACAAGTAACAGCCATACACAGTTGGTTGTGACAGTGACCAGAGCTATGTAACGACAGTTTTGCAAAGGCAGATTCAAAAGAGCTAACTGAAAAAGTCATTATCAATGCAAACAAGAATTCATGACAAGGCAGGAAAAAATGTAATTTGAACAGACCCAAAATTCAGAAGGTGCAACACAAAGAGCTTTCTTCATCTCCCCGCGTCAGTGAAGCCTCTTGTTCCAAATCAACAAAACCAAGGTCTTCCCTATTTTTCAGCACACCGTGTCCGAGGGGAGCTTGTTTCTGGGCAGAATAGCATTCTCAGGAGGTTCAAGATCTTCTGCCGCAGGTCCCACTTGTCTTGTCGCCTATCTTGCGCAGCTGCAGGGCGCACTTTGACACCGCCGCCCACTCTGCATTGCACACGCACGGCCGTCAGCCACCCGCACCGCCATCTGCCCACCCATAATTGATTTAAATTCTAATGAGATCTTGGCAATATTGTAAATAAGGCAGCTTTTTTCTCAGTATTAACACACACACACTACGAGCAGCGGTTGTTCAACCCACCCCTTCCCGCGTTCACACGGGCGGCCCCAGGTGCATCCTGCCACCTGCGGCGCGAAGAGCACTGCCCCTGCTCCGGGTGCTGGAGCTGGCGGGCAGTGGCCCAGGCGGAGAAGCTCCCCACCACCATCCAGCTCCTTTCATCCTCCGGTACCTGCGGGAGTGGCGGGCGGCGCGGCCTTGTGCAGGGTTCTGCTGAGCATCATCGTGGCGGCGGGGCACGGCACGGCTTCAGTGGCTACAAGAGTGTGAGCGGGTGGGGTGGAGCGCGGCGCTAAGAATGGCGGCGCAGCAGGGCTTTCCCCGCGCCGTGACGTGAGTAAACCGCGGGGAATCCTGCCCTCCCACTGAGCGGGCACATGGCAGCATGTGGGAGCGTGCCCTGGTCGGTGCGGGGGTGGGGCGGGCGCAGAGGCCTGGCCTCGGGGACAGCACCTCTGCTGCGGGACAAAAAGGAATGGCGGGATGGGGTGTGCTGGAAGAGAAGGAGATGGAGGGATGGGGTGTGCTTGGGGAAGAGGAGATGAAGATGTGGGATGGGTTTGTGGTGGGCCAGGAGAGGTGGAGGGATGGGGTTTGCATCTTCTGGGTAAGAAGAGGCGGAGGGGCAAGGAGAGATGGGAGGGTGGGCTGTGCTTGTGGTGGTGGTTCAGAAGAGATGGACTGAGTTGTGCTTGTGCTGAGGAAGAGGTGGAGACATGGGGTGTACTTGGACAAGCAGAAGCAAGGGATGGGTTGTGCTTGTGGTGGGCAAGAAGACATGGCTGGGTGGGTCTGCTTCCTCTTAGTCAGGAGATGCCCCTGACACAACACTGTATTATTATTCAAGGTGATGGTGACCTTAGCCTCAAACAAGTCATAGAGAAATAATCTGGTCCACATCATATGCTATTTGTAACTTAGGACCTCAATCCTGCTGCTGGATTCTACCCGTGGCAGCTCAGTGCCCACATGACATGTTGCTGGCTGACACACGTAAGGGTGTGCTTACCTGCAGTTGCTGTAATTTTTGCTGATGCTTTTTACAAGAAACAAGAACTGGAATAATAAAGTCTCCCTCATGACTTTGTGATTGTTGCACAGTGCTGGGAGAGCTGCCAGTCACTCATCCACTTCCTGTCTCGGAAAGATGGTATTTGGTGTGATGGCACACTGGATGGACTTTTGTTTTTAGGGGGTGTCATGGTTTAACCCCAGCTGGCAACAGTACCACACAGCTTCTCACTCATGCCCGCACCCAGCAGGACTGGGAGGAGAATTTGGCAAAGAGGTAGGAAAATGTCGCCTTGCTGCAATAGGTAGGTGACGTACTGCTAGCAACCAGTAGTAAAGAAGATTCTATAACAAGGACCTGCTAAACTTTGGGGGCTAGCAGGGTACAAAGTACCCTGGGAAAAGGCAGAGACCACCCCAGAAGAAGCAACCAGTTGGGGATTTACAATTTGCCTGGGCCAGCAGAGTCTTGGAGCTGGAGGAAAAGGGCCATTTGTCAAATCCCAGAAGCCAAATGAAAACAAGAGCTCAGAGCATCCCTGGGAATGGCCGGGTGGTGTCACTTACGGATAATGAATTTGGGACTCATTGCCAAACTTCTATATGAAGGTGTCGGAGGAAAGGGAAACCTCCTCGTCTGGACTCAGGAGTGCAGAGATGCATTTACGGAATGGAAACGGACTGGAATGAGTGCTCCAGCTCAAGGCCTCCCAAATCTAGAAAACCCATTGGAACTCTTTGTGCATGAAAGGTGACACGTTGCCTTAGGAGTGTTGGCCCAGAGCCTGGAACCATGGAGCAGAGCCGTGGGGAGCTTTTCCAAACAGCTGGACAGTGTCAGTAAAGGACGGCCAACCTGTCCGCGCACGGTGGCAGCTACAGTATTACCGATGCAAGAGGCCCAGGAACTGACACCTGGGCAAAAATGACATGATCTCGGTGGAAAAGAAGAACCAACTCATGATTGTTTAAAGACAATGGCAGAGGTATATTCTAGCCGAGTGGAATTAAAGGGCACGCCAACAGAAAATGGAGACTGGGACTTATTTGTAGGTGGTAGTAGTTTTGTGCGAAATGGGACCCAAAGAGCAGGACATGTGGTGGTAACTATCAGAGAGAGAAGAGAAGCCAAAGCCCTCTCATCTGACACGTGGGCCCAAGAGGCAGAACTCACAGCCTCACTAAGGGCACTGGGATTATTACCAACAGACAAGGCTTTTTTAATGTATGGACATATTTGAAATTTGCCTTTGGAATAGACCATGCCGATGGGGCTGTTGGAAAGAAAGAAAGAAAGAGGACTCTGAACCTCTCAAGGATCCCCAGTCAAATTATGAGGCAAAGACCCAACAATCATTTCAGGTGACCAGTTGACCCAGGGTGCTGGCAATTATGCATTGTAAAGTGCAGCACCTTGGAGATAGCTCGGTGCATCTAGGACAGCAAGTGGCAGATCAAGCAAGGAAAGAAGCAGCTGAAAGTCAAATATTGCTAGTCCTGCCAGAGAAACGGCAGAAATTAGGACCTAAGAGCCCACAGGATCCACCAGAAAACAATTAATTGGCTAATATACTGAAGCAACCCCAAATCATGGATGGCGGGTGACTCCTTCGCATCAACTAACATTTACAGAGGAAATTATGTGTGAATTGGTTAAAAGGAAGCACCAAGAAACTCCCTGGGGAATTGAGAAGATGGTAGTTGTTGACGCAGTAGGCTCAGGCACAACTTATACGACCAATGTGATCAAGTTAGTGCCACGTTATTAATAGACTCACACCAATTTATACTCTACAGCTAAAAATGCACACACTACGCACGCTTTGTTATGTAAAAGGTGATCGGTTAAACTACTCGTTCACACGCTCCCACCTCCCCAATTGTTGGTCCCAGGGCGGTGCCAACACGCTGCTCCCCCCTTGTGCAGGCATCCTGTTTTTATCATCTTTCTGTCCAACTCTCTTACCTCTCTGTGAATACACAGTTTCTTTGTCTCCCTTGGCCTTGCACATGTCCTTCACAACACCTGCAGCTTGTTAGAGCTGCGGCCTGTTATTACAACCAAGTTATTCGGTCTGGGTTGCTCATAATATGCCCGTTTTCTTCCAGCCACTCCAGAAATCCCCCTTTTTGTTTTTGAGCAATCCAGACCCCATTCTGGACATCTGTTTAATTAACCCATTCATTATGCGTTGCAAACATTGAAACAAACAAGGAAGTAACAATATCAAAATCAAGAACACTATTACCACTACCAATGCTCCTTTAACTACAATCTGCAACCATCCCCTTAGCCCGAGGCTATTGAGCCGGTCAGAAAAAGGATCATGTCCTTCAGTAACATGCTTCATGTTCTCGTGCAGTGTTGCTAATTGCTGAGTTATGCTTTTTGAGTGATCAGACAAATCGGAACAACACATCCCTTTCAAAATCTTCACAGCCATGTCCGTGTGCTAACAATAAAAAATCTATGGCAGCTCGATTCTTCAAAGTAGTATGTCTAACACCCTCTACATCAGTAAGTAGCTCACTTACCATTCATGAAGTCAAATTAAATTGTTTCTGACCCCAGCATGCTAATCTACGTATATTTTTTGCATTCATGGCTGCCATTCCTCCTGGAAGAAAAATAGATGTGGCTATAGCAGTGCTACTGATGGCAGCTGTACATTGTCGTTACATGTATCATCAAAAGTTCAAATAGGTCTCCCATGATCCCTACTGACATTTAATAAATCTTTCACTGTGAGGAGCAAACAACGTTAACCGTCCAAGGTAACAAGGCACACCAACAGGTCGCATGGGAATACGGGGCCATGCTCTGTCTCCACAAACCAGAAACACTCCTGGAGGAAGTTTAAAACCCCCTGTGGTGCTTACATGTAACCTTCCGGCTCTCAAGTCACTCCAAAGGGAATGCCCTGTGACATTTAGATAACGTACATACCGGCCCTGCTCCCCTTGCCTTGTAAACCAACTATGCCGCGGTTTATCAAACCAGATCACTCCTGTACCATTCACTGGTTGGAGCTGCGGTGACATGCTTTTACAACCTGGCATTGCGGTTGCAGTAACATTATCATATTGGACAGGCACAATGCTAGCCAGTAAGTCTAACTCCTGTAAAGGTAACTGATGTAATTGATTTAAATTTTCAATGACCGCTTTCTGCCAAGCTGCGCCACGCATAGAGGGCCAAACATATCTGCTGTTCGGGCTTAAACAAGAACCGCTTTCTCTGTTAGCCAGGTTTACGCTCCGTGGATTCCAATACCCATCAAAGTCGGTTTCATTCTCCTGCAAAGGCATACCAATCACACAGGTTCAAAAAGGGTTATCTGCTTGTTGCAAGCTCAGACAAAAATCTGTTACCCCAGCTGAATTTGCCCATGTTAGCCAAATATTCGTTCTGGGTAAAACGTCAAAAATCCCCTCACTACCTGGTGGAAAACAAATCAACATAGCTGTGCTCTACGTCTGAGGTGTTGCCATCATTTTACCTCCTTTTCCCAGCTGCTCCAATGCACCTGCAAGCTTCGAGGAATGTTTATTCTAATTCTACAAATCCTGTCAACTATCTTATTATTCTGATTAAGACACTGCAAAGCTAAGCGTCTTAAAAGCCGGAAACTAATTTCTGCTAAAAACCCTTCACCCAAGGTCCTTAATGTAGCTTAAAACCTCAAGAAAACTACTGTTATTCTCAAAGTATTCACGCTTGTCTTTCCATATTAACAGCACATTACCAATATGCTAACACACCTAGAAAGTCAGACAACTCGCTCGCTTCAGAACAAAACACAACCCGATCATTACATGAGTGACATTTAAACACACTACCTCGATCACATGCACGTGCGACTCTCCAAGTCTTCTTGTCACACCACGTGCAATGTATGAAAACCCAAGGCTGACAGTTCAGACCACGCTCTCTACAAGCTGTGTCGTTTTTCTTGACCTGTTCTGAGCTGGGCAGCTGCGTTCACATGGGGTCAAGACCAAGTTCAGTCGATGCTGGTGTCGTTGAAGTGCCTCAGGACATAAGGCTACCATTGATATTGACCCATGCCCTGTAAAACATAAGAAATCAAACCTGATCCTCTACTTCAGCCGGATCCTCTACTTCAGCCGGATCCTGTACTTCTTTATTCTTAAGATCCCCTTGCCAGGGCCTCACCCAGCGACTCGGAATCCATCTAACACCGGGTATCTGTAAAAACGCAAGCATTTCCTTGCCCCGTCATTTTTAGTTCCGCAGGTCCTTTCCATTCTCCTGTAGCGACATCTCGGTATTGGCCAAAAACACTATTTCCACACTGGTTTACCCCAGATCTCAAACACAAACTATGCATTATTACTGGCGGTTCATTTCTATCACCTGTAAACCATAAATAGTTCAATACGTATATCGCTTTTACAAGATGCTCTGCCGGACCCAGTACCTCTCCCCTTTTTGTTTTTGCAAAAGCGCTTTCAGTGTTTGATGTACTCATTCCACAATGGCCTGTCCCGTGGGAAAGTGTGGTATGCCTGCGATATGACATATACCCCAAAGCTGGCAAAAAAGAGTAAAGTTCCAAGAAGTGTAGGCCGGGCCATTATCAGGTTTGATTTGTGCAGGCACTCCAAGTGCCATAATGGCAGCATGCACATGTTTAATTACATGCCGTGCTGTTTCACCAGCTTGCGCCGTTGCTCAGAGCGCTAGGGAAAAGGTATCAATTGAAACATGCCCATATTTAAGCCTGCCAAACTCTGGGATACTGAGTTACATCCATCTGCCAAAATTGTAGGGGTCGGAGTCCCCGAGGGTTCACCCCCAAACCAAGGCCAGCTCCTGCCTTCTGACAATCAGGACAGGACTGTACAATTTCCCTAGCATCAGCCACAGGAATGTGAAATTGCCTGGCCAACACTTTTGCTGACTGGTGAAAAAACTCATGTGATAACCTAGCTTGTTCAAAGGTTTTAACAACAGGACCTGTCCAGGCTGGAGCGACAAGCTGCTCAGCCCGAGCGTTACCTAACGCGAGACCTCCGTATTTCTGATGACTGCGAATATGCACAATAAAATATTCATCCCGATGCTGGTTCAAAAGCGTTAACAATTGTAACAACAGAGTAAACAATACAGGATTTCACACAGGTTTCACCATACTATGTTCCAAACGCTGTACCGTGCCCACAACATATAATGAGTCGGATACTACATTAACGGGTTCTCGAAACCAGTGCTGAAATGCCCAAGTAACAGCTCGGAGTTCTAAAGTCTGTAAAGAGTCTCCGGTCACCCCAGGGAGCAGTTTATGTTCCCAGGTTTCTCCTACTTTCCAGGTGACTGCAGCTTTCTGAGATTTTCACCCAGCATCAGTAAAAACAGTTATCCCTTTTAAAGGAACCTCCGATCGCAAAGGCAAATGTTCAATGCGCTGATGAGATCACAACGGCAAAAGTTTGTCCGAAGGGTAAGTGCTAGTGAGAGTTCCCAAAAAATCAGCAGCTGCTATTTGAAATTCTGTTGAAGCAGACAACGGCCAGTCCAAATAAAGTTGAGACACAGGTACATATGTAATAGTCGGCTCGAGGCCTGAGATATCTGCAATTCGCTGCCTCCCTTTGATAATAAGCTGTGAAAACAATTCAGGGTGTGTAACCACTGTCTTCCTGGGCTGGAAAGGGAGAAAAACCCATTTCAAAATTCGTAAATGCAGTTTCCCTTCTCCCAGCTGGATAATAATAATCCCTAATGGGTGTTCTCGCTCACCTCCTGAGTTAATTATCATCAACGAAAGAGCTTGGTTGTCTGGTCGACTGTGAGCATAAGTTGTTACCATCTTATTAGTGATCACCTGCAACGCCTGTTGCTGATCCTCATTCAATTGGCGGCGCTCCTGAGCCTGTGCAGATGTTCCCAGGAGCGGCATCAATGGTTTCAGATCATCGTTCGTAATTCCGCAGATATTACGAACCCACTGGACATCTCCCATTCATTTTTGCACATCAGACAATGTTTCTATTGCTGTGTTAATTTTCCCTTTCTGAGGTCGAATCATTCCATTTGTAATGATCCAGCCCAGGTACAACCATCTCCCTTTCTTCTGAATTTTCTCTGGGGCTATCTTCAACCCCCTTTTTCCAAGACTATGCGTGAGCTGACACAAAATTCAGCTGAGAAAACAGCTCAGAATCCAGCTGTTTTCCTGCAACCGAAATATCATCCATGTAAGGCTAGATAAGTAAATGAGGATACTGCTTACAAATGGGTTCTAAAGCCCAGGCAACAAACAATTGGCACGTCGTAGGTGAGTTTTTCATTCCCTGCGGCAACACCACCCAGTGATATCTTTTCGCTGGCTCTGCTTTATTTATCGATGGCACTGTAAAAGCAAACCTTTCAGCATCCTGTGGATGTAAAGGAATTGTAAAGAAACAGTCTTTTGAATCGATAATCACCAAATCCCAATCCTCCGGTAGCATAACCGGAGAGGGTAGCCCGCGTTGTAAGGCGCCCATATCACACATAACGGCACTGGTTGCTCGTAGTCATGTAACAGCTGCCATTTCCCAGACTTCTTTGGGATTGTAAAAACTGGGGTGTTCCATGGACTAGGTGAAGGCACGATGTGCCCAGCATCTAATTGTTCCTGCACCAAATTATTGACAATCTGCAGCCGGTCTTGCTTTAGCGGCCACTGATCAATCCAAATTGGATCATCAGTTTTTCAGCTGATCTCTTCCAATTAGTGCCACAGGCAGGTGCATTATGTAGGGACATGTAGTTACTACCCTACCATCAGAGAACATAAATGCAATTACGCCTCTACTGATAAAGGTAGCTTGAGTCCCACCAACCCCTACAATGCCGGTACCCGCTGGCATTAGAGGCCACCGCCTAGACCACTTAAGAAAAGGTACAATCGTTACATCACCTCCACTGTCTATAATCATCTGCAATTTGCACACTTGTCCACTAGGGTGTCTCAGTTATGTTTCTTCCTCCGGTTTTCCCCGACTGATGTGCATGGCTAGCAAAACACCAGGCTGACCGGAGGATCCAATACCTTCTACAGCCCTTGTCTTTTGTTCTGCGTTAGGCACTTCTGCTTCAAAAGGAATTAATTGAGCAATTTTTGATCCCTCCTTAATAGTTATAGGGGGAGTTAGTGTGTAAACCATTATTTTAATCCGTCCTTCAATAGGTCCTGGGACTACAAAAATACCTTTCCTAGATACTGAAGAACATCCGATTAATAAGGCACTCACACCATGTCCCAAAGGTCCCACAAGATTTGAATCAACCAATTGAACTGTGGTGTCGGTAAGAGTAATAGCTACTGCTCTTGTCAGGTCCACTCTGGTGCTTCCGGAGGTGGCGGTGGAGCAGCGGTCCAAGCACCCTGGACTTGTGTCGTACCACAAGGGCGAGACGTGCTCCGTGTCTCGTTCCCCTTTTTCCGACAATCACTGGTGTTATGATTATCTTCCCAACACTGCACACACCATTTCTTTTGCTGTGAGCCTGGAACATGACATTGTGATTTAATATGTCCCATCCTGCCACAATTAAAACATCTCCTAGCTTGCCTCCCGTTATTATTTTTACCTTGCACAAGCGGCTTCACTGCAGCTCCTACCGCGGCAGCCATAAAGGCAGTTTTTTCCTGATCAATCATTCTTTCTGCCACCTCCAACAGCTGGACAGCTGATGACCCACGTGGCAGGAGGCTTAAAGCTTTCTTAGTTCTCTCATTAGCATTATCATAAGCAAGCATATCAAGAAACTTTGCTTTCATATCCTCATTCAGATCAGGATTAATCATGAGAGCGGCATGCAGTCTGTCTATAAATTTTGGATAAGATTCTATAGGTCCCTGTTCTATCCCCGTAAATGCTGGTGCTATTTTGTCATGATGGAGGGCAAAAATCGTTTTCAGAGCTAGTTCCTGCATTAATCGTAACACCTTGGGTTGGAATCCCACTTGCCACTAAGGGTTAGCGAAGGGGCGGGCACCTGTAAAGCATTTGGGCATTCACTCCAAACAGCGGATCCCCCTGCTGACGTGGCGTGGCCGCAGCAGCATGACTCGCTGCCTGCCAGCGTTGAAAAAACTGTATCTGCTGAGAAGCCGTTAACAAAGCTTGTGCAACCATACGCACATCATATGGAGTTAATAAATTTGCTGTGAAAATATGCTGAATTATTGAGTTAGTATATGGAGATTTAAACCCATATTGTGTTACTGCTAATTCCGCTTCTTTGATTACTTTCCCGTCTAAAGGTTCCCACTCGTTACCCTGTGGTGTTACTATCACAGCAAATGCCATCGGCCCAAATTGCCCCTCTATAATTGCATCCCAAATGACTCCCCACCATCGACGTGTTGGATTACAATTACCCCCCATGCCTCCCATTGGAACCAGCGGTGGTAACGGTCCCGCTGCTAATGTCTCCCCAGAGCCACTCTCCCCTCCTCCACCCTGTGAAAAAGGATTAATAGAGAAGGGAGATAGTGGCAGTGCTATAGGAGCAGGCTGTGCCAATTCTAGCATCCATGTCTCAAGTTGCTCCAATTTTTTCATGAGATCTTGCAGCTGTACATTCTCCAAACCACAGTGACGTTCTGCAGATGCCGATTGGGGTGATGGAGGCGTGGACAGAGGCAGAGGTGGATAGAAGCTGTCCTCTGTCGAGACGTTATGCGTGCGTTCCGGGTATTTCTCTCTCCAACATGGACCGGGAGATTCAAGCGGTGGCAGATTCATTTCCTTTGGCTCTTGGCGCTTTAGCCGCACTGCTGCTACACACCATGCATCCCTGTCCTTTCTTTTGGCTTTTGGGAACGAGGCTCCCGAGAATGTCATAGCAGTAGCAGAGTCTTTTGCTCTAGCGCCTTCAACTTCTGCCGACAGGGCAGCAAAAGCAGAAGTGGTAGTTTGTCATTCTGCTTTCATCTCTTTCAGAGTCTCTGGGATCAGCCTCCACACTGTGGAGAGCTTCCCCCTGCCTTTAGAGCCTGAGCTAATGTCCTCCCACAGTGCTGCGCCAACCTTTTCCTAAGTGTCTAGTTCAAAGGCTGCACTCACGGATCGGATTAATCCACGCTGCCGAGCCCACGACAGCAACCTCTTCAGGCTTCCCTCATCACAAGATAACCCTCTCTGAGAGAGGATATGTTGGGCGAGCTTCACCACTGCTGCTTCCTCTTTGCTCAGCGTGGACCCCATCTCCTCCCCGACCGCTCACCTGATCAGGGCAAGATTCCAACGGCTGTGCGCACGCATCTTCCCATGCAATGGGGCAGCACCTGCTACGGCCAGCTTCTTCTGCCCCCTCTTGTCCACCTCTGTGCTCCAGCAAGCATGGACAAGAGGGTCCCTGTTCGGGCGCCACTTGTTGACGCAGAAGGCTCAGACACAACTTATACGACCAATGTGATCAAGTTAGTGCCACGTTATTAATAGACTCACACCAATTTATACTCTACAGCTAAAAATACACACACTACGCACGCTTTGTTATGTAAAAGGTGATGGGTTAAAACTACTCGTTCACACGCTCCCACCTCCCAAGTTGTTGGTCCCGGTGTGGTGCCCACACGCTGCTCCCCCCTTGTGCAGGCATCCTGTTTTTATCATCTTTCTGTCCAACTCTCTTATCTCTCTGTGAATACACAGTTTCTTTGTCTCCCTTGGCCTTGCACATGTCCTTCATAACACCTGCAGCTTGTTAGAGCTGCGGCCTGTTATTACAACCAAGTTATTCGGTCTGGATTGCTCATAATATGCCCGTTTTCTTCCAGCCACTCCACAGTCCTGGACTGAAATAAGTCCAAAAGGGGAGGGGATTGCTGTCTAAATTCTCGAATTACCACACTCCGATTTAGTGTTAAACACATCTGTGCACAAAGTTAGGTCAAGCTGACCCACTCTCTATGAATGAAGGGACTTCTAATCAAGGGAGTCAGTCTTGGGAAGGATGAGTGACAAAGAACAGATGGTGAAAAGAATACCGTCCTGTATGAACCACAAATCAACTACATGTTAAATTACTCTTCTCCATCACTGTTGTCACTATCTTTGAGCTTTGTAACAATGCCTAGGTCACGATCCTTTAGCTTAGGCAACTTCATCAGGTGAAAATACAAACATTTATTTCTAATACAAATTTGCAGAATGCATTCTATCCACAAGACACTTTATGGAGAGATATTATGTTGCATTGTGTATGATCTATTAGAAATGAAAAAATGGTGTCCCTGAAAGAAAACACTTCTTTAGATCATTATTTTAGAACTGGTTTTGCACCTGCTATACTGCAAGAATACCCTAAGCAGTAACATATCTTTGTGGCCTTTGAGATATCTGTGTGATTACATTTAAACTTAACACGCAAGCTGATTTCAAGTATAACTCTAGGCACAAGTGTGGGAAATGGCATGCTGTCGGGACACAATCTTTCTCACGTACAAAGTATCAAATGGTATGTTACTCAGGTTAATGTCTAACTTCTATGACAACTTCATTTTAACCAAGGGGTTTGCAGTTAGTACACAAACTAATGCAGCTCAGCTGAAGTTTCACCGCTGCAACGGAGTACAGAATACTTTTCCCACTGACCTTAAAGGTTGTGGTGGTGGTGACAAAAGTGTGACAGATATTTGACCCAAAACAAATTTTCAGCTGTGTTAAATTCACCTGTACACAAAGAACACTTATTCCTTCTGAAGCAACAGCTGAGGATTTGAACAGTTTTTTCACCTTGAGTTGTTCCCAATTTAGAAGTTAAAAATAAAAGAAATAATTCAAAAGGTATTCTGTCAATATGCTGATGCAGTTGTATGCTAAATTCTGGTCTCACTGAAATAGGGTTATGTTCTAGCATTTATATATATGTAGCACTCCATTATAACTTGTGAACAAAATTCAGAAGTTCATTTTATCTCAAATTGCTTGGAATTAGATTAGGTTGCAGTTGTCATCCTAACAACTAGTTTCCACATTTTACCCCTTAACTGAAAAACACACATTATGAAACAGCATATTTGAAGAAACAGAAGAGTAATTGGAAAAAAAATTTATGTTCACAATTGTTTTTCTAAGTCTTATTAAAGTCACCTTTTTTTTTCTTTTTTTTTTTTAAAATGTAACCAGAGACACTTTACCATAACAGAGAAGCCCATATTTACATCTCTGAGTCCAGACACAAACCACAGCTGCATGCACCACCAGGCTCAGGGCAGAAATCATTCATGCAGTTACATAGCTATATATCACTACAAGCATGCAGACACCTATTTATCACTAGATAACCATGTTCATCTTTCCTACTCTCCTTCACAATACCTAGCTGTTCTCCCATCTCTTGTCAGGTCAGACATTCTCCATCTTCCTCTCCTATATCTCTCTTCAGACATTCTCTATTGCTGCGGGCATTTCGGGCGAGCGGGAGTCAGATTCAAATACTCACAGAGTTCAAGATCTGATCCGTTTATTGTACAAACCAGGTAGACTTTTATAAGGCATTCTATAAGCGTGCAATAATGTGGTTGGCTATTTTACAAGCGTATAATAATATGATTGGTTAACAATTGTTTACTGGGAAGATTTCTGTTTCTGCTTGTTCTGGCACGTAGGCTCCTTTCTGCGGTTTCCCAGCTCCTCTTATCACGTCCCGTTGGCCTTGGTTTTGAGCAAACATCTGCAATTTGCTCCTTTTTCTTCATCCCACTGTTCTGGCCGTAACCTCGTCTTATCTCTTCAGTATTTTTCCACTTGTTTCAGAGTTCAGTATAATCATTCAATACAGCAAGAGCCCCAACATCTCCCCCTTTCTTTTTAAATACAGCATTAATACTGCGTTCCACACAGCTCTGAAAACTTTGTAAAAGGCAAGGCACTAAAAGTAACAAAAGAATAACAAACAACAATATAGACAGACCTTGTTTCAATAAATCCCTCAACCACCCTCAATTCTTGTTGAGGTAAATAAATTGATACATTTAAACGGTAAATCAACTGTTGCAAAAAATACATATTTTTAACAAGTGTAGTATTCCACCAGGTACAGTTATCACTAAAGCCAAAATTCGTGTCATTATACTTCTTATCTAACCAACCCCAATATGATTGATTTATAGCCGTATAGTTTACTCCCAAAGGCTCAAAAGCTAGTTCAAAGCAGAAACGCATTTCTTGTAGGTGACATCTGAAGCACTTTTTTTTTTTTTCTTTTTTTTTCTTTTTTTTTCTTTTTTCTTTTTTTTCTTTCTTTTTTTTTCTTTTTCTTTCTTTTTTTTTTCTTTTTTCTTTTTTCTTTTTTTTTTTTTTTTTTTTTTTTTTTGGGGGGGGGGTTGTAATCAAGTCCGTATTTTTCCTTGAGAAGCTTAAGCTGTTCCTCTTGTTTCAGGAGAGTTTCCAACTCTGATTTGTCGAATAGGTCCGTATTTCCCAAAAATATCATACGTTTCCTCCGCTGTGATTTTATACGGCAGGTTCCGAATATAAAGGATCCGATTGACCTCTGGGGGCAGCCAGATGTTAGCTCGCTTGGCCGCTTGCATCGCCATGGCGCCGATCGGAGGGGGGGGGGTGGAGGGGTGGAGGGGGGGTGCCGCCTTGGAGAGAAACCGCGGCCGGGACGGGGCCTGCCGGGCCGCACGCCGCCGCTCGCCGCTTGTTCCTTTTCAGGACACCAGGGTGGTAATTGCGCGACCATACCCCGTACAGCTCGATACGTGCGAGCCAAAGTCTTTACCCCCTTAGTCCCAACTTGCACAGATTCCCATAAGTCCTCTCCTACTTTCTTCCATGTTTCATTATTATATACATCTTGCGTAGAAGCAAGGTAACCACGGCGGCGACTCCAACATAGCAGATCAACTACTGCCTGCCGTGAGACTGGCGTTTCAGTTTTTTCTGCCAGTTTCATCAAACTGTCTACGGTTGCTTTTTCCACCACTGATGCAGTGATTCCCATCCTGCTTGAATTTCCTGACTCACCGGTCAGCCGTGCACGTTCCGCCTTTCTTCGGGCGCCCAGCTCTCTCTCCGCTGGCAGCAGGATCCTCGCCGGCTCCGCAGCTCGTAACACGATCCTTAATGAATCCTCCTGACCTTTTAACCGATCCTGTCGACCCTCATCGGATCACGTCGGGGTCACCAGATGCTGCGGGCATTTCGGGCGAGCGGGAGTCAGATTCAAATACTCACAGAGTTCAAGATCTGATCCGTTTATTGTACAAACCAGGTAGACTTTTATAAGGCATTCTATAAGCGTGCAATAATGTGATTGGCTATTTTACAAGCGTATAATAATATGATTGGTTAACAATTGTTTACTGGGAAGATTTCTGTTTCTGCTTGTTCTGGCATGTAGGCTCCTTTCTGCGGTTTCCCAGCTCCTCTTATCACGTCCCGTTGGCCTTGGTTTTATGCCAACATCTGCAATTTGCTCCTTTTTCTTCATCCCACTGTTCTGGCCGTAACCTCGTCTTATCTCTTCAGTATTTTTCCACTTGCTTCAGAGTTCAGTATAATCATTCAATACAGCAAGAGCCCCAACACTCTATCCTCCTCTTTTTTGCTTGTTAATTGCGACAAGGCAAAGGTTATGTGTAGCTGGGTGACCATGACCTGATTTATGTTATGATCAACTAAACGCTGAATACAGGAAAAAAGGAAGGGGGACATAAGGCAAACATCAATAAGGTGTTTAAGGCAATTATAATAAATCCTGCAATACTTTTGAGCCACGGCCCAAAGTTTCCCAGCCGTGAGAAGAGACCAAAGGCATCCCGCCCTTGGCTTTGCTGCAGATCTTTGTTTAAGGCTTTTAAGTTTTGTATGCTTTTGTGAATTGATTCAGAGTAGTCACTCAGATTCACGCAACACATCCTATCGAAGTCTTCACACCCATGTCCCTGTGCTAACAATAAAAATCAGTAGCAACTCGGTTTTGTAGCAACATATGACTGACAGAATTTACATATGTTAATAAGCAAAAAAAAAAAAAAAGGAAAAGTATTTGTAGTATTACTTTCTTTAGTAAGCTAGCAGCCTAATTTACTAAGCAAGTTAAGAACGTGTACTATTCTTACGGAATAGATTAGAGAAGCAAAAATGTGTTATGCTGCATCCAGAACTCAACTTGAGAGTTATAGTCTGCTGTGAGTTCTGCGTTATAATCATTTGACACGTTGGGGTTGCAATTGCGAAAGAGCTGCAATGCCCGTTTGCAATCTTCATTGGCATTATCATAGCTAGTTGTTTTAAAAGCAACCCTCGAGCATCCTCATGCTCGACCTGTTGTTGCAAAATATTCTGAAGCCAATCAATAAAGTTAGTATATGACTCTTTAGGACCCTGCAAGACTGTGGCAAACGATTCACTAGAGGCTCGGCCAGACTTGGTATCCTGACTGCCTTAATAGCCATCTCCTTCATTTGCAAATAGTTGTCCCTGGGATACCTTGCCTGAGTCACAGAATCGGCACAATTATTTTCTCCAGCCAACTGCTCCTAGTTAACAGCAATTCCCCGATTAAGGTTTTCAATCAAGGCCACTACACATAGCTCACAAAAATCAGATAACCACATCATATACTGCATCAGAGTTAGTACCATACAAAGCAATGACTTCCAATAATGTAGTGTAAGTGTATAAGGCTCTGCCATCATTTCAAGAAGGGACATAGCAAATGTACTATGAATCCTCCCTTCCCACACTGCTTTGCTTAACTCTTTAACAGCCTCATATTGCACAGGCTGCCACTCTCAAAGTTGATTTGTTTGACAAAATACTGAACATGCCATAGCGACTCCCAAAACCCCTCACTTAACCACTTCTCACTTGCATTCCTGCCACAGATCCCCTGGACCCCCTTTCACCCTCCCCGAAAATACAGTCAATGCATCAGGGGAGGAAGAGGGGGGGGAGGAAAAAAGACTCGTTCCTTTTCTGGATCTGTAGGACCTGGATCAAAAGGTTTATCAGTGTCAATGGAATCATTGTCCGAGTTGTCCTGTTCCCATTTTGGTCCTGTGTTGTGAGCGTCACTGCAATCAGTGACAGGAGCTTTGGGGGCAGAGGAGATGTGGATGGAATTGCCATCATTGACGGTGTGTTGAGAAGAGTTGCGCCGTCGGTGGAATTGACAGCTTCCCCTGGTTTAGCACTGTCAGTAGAATTAGTCCACGCTTGGCAAAGAGTAGTCAGAATTTGCCACCAAGGTGCTAAATTCATTCCCACCACAGAGTCCCCCTGCGCAGCAGCATCATACAATTGTCTGCTGATCTCTTGCCAGGCAGGAATTTGCAAAGTGCCATCAGGTGGAAAGTCCAGCACTTTGTCACAGATCCATTCTAACAGAGTCACTAGCTGCGGACCCATCATCACATTCTCTAATAAAGTTTGTGATAAAGGAGCATATAGTCCATTTGGCATTACAGTTTTCCGTAGTTCCTTAATCATTTCCCAGTGAAATGACTGATATTGACCTGGGTGTCTATCTTGTAATATCACGGGAAACGTGTGCGCTCACTCTTTCATAATTTCCAAGTGCACTCTCCTCCACTCTTCTTTAATCCGTCTCCTGATATCATTTTCATCATCGCTACTGCTTTCCTTATTAGCACTCGCCCACACCACTCGCTTCTTCCTTACTTTTGACTGTTCCTTTTTTAACAGCAAATCCTCCAGTCTTAAATTTAACATATTTTCACCTTGTCCATCCTCATCCAAATCCTCCAACTCTGTTCCTTCTAGTTCATCAGAAACATGCTCAGTTTCAGCCTCGCTCTCACTCGGCTCCATCTGCTGAGCAACATCTTGTTTTGTTGTTACACTGGCTTCCTGCCCTTCCTCAGTCTCTGACCAAGCCTCCTTAGCAATACCTGCAAGCTGTTTTTCTGCACACATCTCTTTCAATGTCTCAAACACTAATCTCCAAGACTCCCGGTGGCAACTGATAGCCTCCTGATACATTTACATGTAAACCTCCAGCTTTCAGTTACCCCAATTAGGTGAACCGGTTAAATTTTGAAACTTTGTATCAAACTCCCATTCACCTTGTTGTGCTAGCCACAATCGCCATGGTTCACCAAACCAAATTACTCCAGTGCCATTTACAGGCTGAAGTGGTGGTACCGTGTCCTCGCATTCTGGCATTCCCGTTGCAGTCACGTTAACGTACTTAACGGGTGTAATGCTACCTAATAGGTCTAACTCCTGCAATGGCAAATGATATGGTCGATTCAAATTCTCAATAACTGTTTTCTGCCATGCTGCATTATGCATAGAAGGCCAAACAAATTGCCCATTTGGACTCATACATGTACCATTCTGATTGGAAGTCAGATCCACTGTTTTAACATTTCAAAAACCATCAACATTTGTTTCATTCTCTTGCAGGGGAATACCAATTAAACAAGTTCTAAAGGGGTTGTCTGCTTGCTGCAAACTTAAACAAAAGTCTGTTACCCCTGTGATATTTGCCCATGTCACCCATATGTTTGTTCTAGGCAAGATGTCAAAAAATACTTTGGCCAATGGGTAAAAAATATATCAAGACCATAAACCAAGTCCACCACTTAAACATGTTTAGTCCTACAATTTCCACCTTTTTTTTTTTTTTTCATTCCACCCCACAAATCTGTGCTCACAGATTCTGATGATGTATACTGTCTCCAATCAGCATGGTATTACACTAGTCGTATGCTTTCTCTTGCTTCATGCCCGGTTACCAATCAAACACATACACTCTTTACACCATTTGCATTTAAGCTTTGGCTTACAGAACCGTTTTACCCCATGTAGCATACATTGGCACAATACCCACGGGTTACATCCCTTACAACACAGACAGTTTATTCTGTCTGCTCGCTCTGAGTCTTCTCTTCTGTCTTCTGATTTTGACATACAGGTCGCACAAACTTGCTAGGGACCCATATAGGTCCTTTATCTGTGGAGATACAAAAATAACCTCTACCGATAAATAACACTGGATTAGGTCCTTCCCATACACCTGAAGCCATATTTTTATACAGAACATTCAAACCAGGAACTGTAATTGTTTGGTTCCCTTGTGCTGTTTGGTGATGTATAACAACAGGTGGTCCCTCTCTATCCTCCGTAAAGGAGAGATAGTTTAAGGTAAAGAACACCTTAGTCAACCCTTTAGTTACGTCTGTCCTGCGATAATTTCTGTCTCTGAAGATAATCCTTCAGGGTACAGTTTGCCCTTTCAACAACTGCTTTCAGTTCTAAGGCTTGAAGGTTGTCCCGTGGCTCACCGGTGATCACGTGTTTCTGCCACTGATTATCGGATTGCCAAACACACGCAGCCTTCTTCATCTTTTGTCCTGCATCTGTAAACACCGTTGGCCCTTTAACTGGTCTTTTTGAGCGTAACGGTCTCGCAATCCACTGATAATGTTCTAACATCTTCCAGAGAGGTCCTTTTGGCCGGTTGTGTACAACACCTGTATAGCCCATCAAGGCTTCCTGTATGGCTGTTGAATGTCTCAGAAGCCATTCATAATCATCACCACGGACTGGAATACTAATATCTGCTGGTTCAGTCCCATCAGTTTCAACAATCCTGTCTCTTCCTTTTCTCACCAAGGCCGCTACTGCTTCAGGGCGACTTAAAATACGATGTCTGGGTTGCAATGGCAAAAACAACCACTCTAAAATGATCGCCGTATTTTCCCCCTTTTTCTTTTGCCATTGCAAAATAAGGGCAAAAGGTGAAGTGGCAACATTACAAACCAAAAAAGATAACGGAAGATTCTCCATTCGGTGGCCACACCAGCCAGTCTGAATCTTGCGGGACATAACTTCCAGGGCAGCCCGCTGTTCTGGTGAACAAGTTTGAGGACTGTTGGCTTCGGTGCCATGCAACCAGGATCGGAACGGTTGCAAATCATCATTAGTGAGTCTCTTTGTGTGTCATCAGGGTGTAAGGGAATCGTAAAAAAGACAGAACAGTCTTTCAAGTCTATCACAACAATTTGCCAAATCTGAGGGATCATCATAAAAGGTGGAAGAGCAGGTTGCAACACTCCCATCACTAAAATCTGATCATTAACCTTCCATAAATCATGTCCCAATTATGTGCATCAAGATCAGTACTGGACAAGCTAACGAGCTGATCACCTGCCATTCTCCCTCCAAAATAGTATCACGAATAACACCAGACCAATGCTATAGAATTGGATCTTTTCTCGAGTTCAGCATCGGTGGGGTAGTTGGGCTAACTGGAGGAATTACAGGTATTGAAGTAGTAGGCAGGTTCATTTCAACTCGCTTTACCAGGTTTCTTAATTTATCTATTACTTCCTGTATGGATTACTCTGTATTGTTATCACAAGGTTTCTCCCCGCCTTCTTCCTCAAACCCGTCCGATGATGTTTCAGGACGAGGAGGAACTTTTGGTTTGTCCGCTGTCTTATCTAAAAGCTCCGGCACTGTCGAACACTCAGGGGCGGACATACCCTTCATAGGACGCGTATGCCCAACTCCGAAAAGCGTAGCCAAGAGAGAAGGCTTAGGTGAATCACCCTTCTGCTCCACCGGCTTTTCTACACATCTCTCCCCAAGCTTCTATGGCTGCTGCTGCTACTTTTTTTTTTTTTTTTTTTTGCTTTCATAATTTCCAGAGTGTTAGCTATCGACCGCCACCCCAGAGGCAATTTCCCACTTCTCTCCATTCCGCAATACTAAACAATAACACAGGCTCCGGGATCTTATCCTTTTTTCGTGCCCGGCGAACTAAGGTCTCCACTTCTGTCTCTTTAATGCCCTCCCCTCTCTTAAGGAGGATGCCAGTTAACAGTTTAATTGCCGCGTCTAATTCCATCACGGTCTTCTCAGAGCTCTCCCCTTTCACAGAAAGGATATCAGCACGGAGAAGCCCTGCTGCGATTTAATCGTTGCGGCCTTCCGTAGTGCCCCCCCCCCCTCACAGAGAGGAATTTAGCGTAGAGTCCTGCTGCGATTTACTCTACGCGGTCTTACCACCGTCGGGGGTGCAATCTGCAGCTCTACACCGAACTCTGGACTCCCCTTTTTGCCAGCAGCTGGGGGGGATCCGTGGCAGTGGGTGGGCGGGCGAGCGGGGGGAGCCGTGGGGCACAGCACGGCACGCTGGCGGGGCGCGGGGAACTGTGCTGGTGTAAGAAGCAATCTGGCTAGCGAAGTACAGTCACTGGGTGTCATGATTTCATATCCGTACACGTGTCACACCTTAATTCTATTGGTTACATATGCTGTTCACATGCTGCTATACAGATACTAATTGGTTAAAAGCATACAAACGATCAGTCCCATTTTTAGAATTGTTGACATTCCTGCGGTTATCAGTTCCCAACTCAGCTCCTGTTTTTCTGCCTGCTTGACTGCCAAAGATCCTGTTTTCTTTGTTCTCAGTGTCTTTCTCACAACCTTGTGGCCTTGCTGAGCAGGCAAAGCCTTTAATCATGTCAAGCTGCTAAAGTGAGAGTGCGTTTTTATAGGCCACATGTCCCTTTTCTTCCAAATACATTGCCACAGGCATCCTTTACTGCACTTCTGGGGCAGCACTGGAGATAACTCCACCATTAGTGCTTCAACAGTATGGCAAACTTTTAGAGACTATATACCATAAAGTTATACATATTCACAAGAATTTGGAGAACTCATTTACATATACATGATATTTCCTGGAACTCATTAACATATGCAAATGCCTGGTCCACATGCGTAGTCATCTTCCCTGGTGGTCTTTGGGTGGTCGTCGGGGTCTTCAGATGAAGGCTTGTAGTCTTCTTCACTGCGCCCACTGATTGACCTTTACTTCTGCCCAAACTCAGTTCTGGGATCAGTAGACCATATCTTTTGAGGCTATTGTTGCCATTCTTTTGTCCTGTGTATCTGTTGCTCAAGACTGAGTTGTCTACCATGAGATTATCAGGGTGCCCCCTTATTTTATACCCATCCCTTATCTTACAACCATCGGGAGCCTCTATTGTTCAACTAAGTATCTAAGGTACTCACAACATCTTCCTTGGTTTTGGGGCCTTAACCCTTTCAGTATTCCACACCATATGATGTCATGCTGAGTATATAAACTGGGGGAAGAAGAAGGAAGTGGGGGACATCCGGCATTATGGTGTTTGTCTTCCTGAGTAACTGTTACACATGATGGAGCCCTGCTTTCCTGGGGATGGCTGAACACCTGCCTACCCATGGGAAGTAGTGAATGAATTCCTTGTTTTGCTTTGCTTGCATGTGCGGCTTTTGCTTTACCTATGAAATTGTTTTTCTCTCAACCCTTGAGTTTTAAATTCCTTTCTGATTCTCCTCCCCATCCCTCTGGGTGAGGGGGGAGTGGGCAAGTGGCTGCGTAGTGCTTGGTTGCTGGCCAGGGTTAAACCATGACACCTGAAAAACTAAAAAGTCCTTGACTCAGTATAAACATTACCTAGCAATAGCCAAAAACATCAGTTTGTTATCAACATTGTTCTTATACCAAAGCCAAAACGCAGCACTGCACCAGCTACTAAGAAAATTAACTGTATCCCAGCTGAAACCAGGACACCTATGATAAAAGCTAATCAGTTATAAGAGACCACACATCCACATAAAAAAAGTCAGTAAAAGAACAAACTGACTTTCAAAGGCAACAAGCACTTGCAGAGCCATTGATTTCCCTGGGTGCTGAGGTGCCAGTGCCCGTGCCCGTGTCCCTTCCCCTCCCCAGGGGGAGGGCAGGGAGAGCTCTTCCAGTTTCTAGTAGCAGGTCTAAATCATTCATTACGTTAACATGGGACACCTGCTTTAAAACTTCCCCCCCAAATATTTTAATACTCTTCAGAAAGGTTGTTCACATCCCCTGTAACCAAAACAGACAGAGAGGAAGACCAAAAGTGCTGGGTAGTTCCTAAAGAATTCTAGAATGCCTATGTGTTTTTAATTACATAGCTATGTGTGCACTTAATTAAATTTTTAAAAAAAGAATTACCACAATTTATGATATGAATCAACTCTTTAGCAAACTGGAATTGCAGCTGAGTTTGATTTTTGACTCCTTTTTTTGTTGATTGTCTGCAAACGATCCTGGCTGATGTTTCTCCTTACAGTGGAATAACGAAAGGCAGCTATTTGGTAGGTGCTCAGGCTGTTGTTCATTTCTGGAGTGACATTAGCCTTTTTCTCTTCCTGAGGGAGGTTGGATGGAGGTGGCAATTTGTTTATTGGCCTTAAATGAGGTTGAATTGAAAAATGAGATGCCAAGAACCTATGCTGAAAACCATGGTGTAAATGAGCGGGTCTCTTACTATACATACTGGTACAGTAGGAGAGACACCCACAGGGAAAACAAGTTCATGCTGCACCACTAAGTTCCTTGAGATTCATTCACAAATATGGATGGATATTAATCAGGAAAGGCAAGTATTTCACCAGTGCAGATATGCAATCCTGTCTTTGAAGAAAGTGAAACGTGTATGTATTTGCTGAAAATATCCCAGAAATTAATGTTTTTGCAAAATAGTTTCTCACTTCCTTTTGTTTAATTGAAGTATTCACAATAAGGATCTTTTTAATGTGGGAAACAAATGTTTGAAGTAGTGAAACAACTTTATAAATAACACCTGTGGACTTGCAGGACTTTGCAGAAGCTCAAAAAACCCTCTTAGCCCAAGCTATTCTGACAGCAACGGCCAGAGGTGCAGAGCCTCTCCCCCCTCCCCATGCTGTGCTACAGGCAGGTCTGGTGCCTTGCTTGGGGTTTTCTGCTTGGATGAGACCACCTTTGTGCATTATCTGCCTGATATCAACATAATCTTGCAAAAGAAATCTTGATGCTGGCAGTTTGGCTGGCAATATCTCCAATCAATCAGTAAAATTAGACAATAAAAATATGCATCTAAATCCAGTTCCATGAAAGAACTCAATAATGTTTCTAGCATATGTAAAATTCTAGGGCATTCAGGACAAAGCTGAATAATATTGTGAGTACTGCTTTTTTTCTGCTCAAATGAAACAAAAGCAGACTACCATAGTGCTCTATTCCTCAATCACTCCCTCTGCTATGTGATCAGCCTGTTGAATGGGAAGCCTGTTGGAGTATCCAACTTTAGCAGTCACAGTCAAAGCAGCAAAGCTGATCACAGGATTACAGAAATGTTAGCTGAGAAGGATCTTTGGAGGCCATCCAGCTCAACCTACCACTTGGAGCAGGGTTTTTGCCAACACTGGATCCAGTCAGCTGTGGCTTTGTCTAGACAAGTGTGTAAGACCTCCAAGAATGGAGACACCACAATGCCTCTAGTTAGTCTGTTCCAGGGCTGCACCACCCTGAAGAAATTTTCCAGTCTAAAACTCCAAAGGTACAGTTTGATGCTATCACCCACTGGTATACTATCTGCTACTACTGAGATCAGTTGGTCCCTGTTATTTTTGTAACTCCCTCCAAGTAGTTGTGGAGCCCTAGGCCTCCTCTTCCTCAGATTAAACAATCCCAGCTCCCTCTACCTCTTTTTGTAGACCATGTCCCCCAGGCCCGTGGTCATCCTGATAGCTCTTTGCTGGACCCTATTTTCTCAACATCCTTTTTGAACCAGGGGACCCAAAGCATGGTATTCCTGATGTGGATGTGATCTATAGTGCAGGGAAGAGGAGGCTAACAACTTTGCTCAAACTGCTGCCCACCTTCTTCATATTGTGATGAGAGTGTCCTGGTGGCTCATATTCAACATGGTCCATGTCCTTTCCAGCAGCACTGCTCCCACTTGGCTCCCAGCCTGCACTAGTACATTGATTTTTTCCCACCCTGGGCACAGGACTCTGCACTTCTCCTTGCTGAACTTCCTCAGATGTCTGTTGTCCCAGTTTCAAGTTTCTCTGTGTCCCTCTGAATTGAAGCTCTTTCTTTTGGCATGTCAACCACTCTCCCCTAACTTATTATCATCCACAATGAGGATGCATCTTGTCTTCTCATGTAGGTAGCTGATGATGCTACTGAACAATATTAGCCCCAGTCTACTACTGGATCCCAGTGGTCCGGTCAGTTTTCACCTCACCTAACAGTCCAGTCTTCCAGCCTGTACTTTCACAGCTTCCTTCCAAGAGTGCTGTAGGGATGGTGTTGAAAGCTTCACTGAAATAAAGACATTTCTACTGTTCATGTCTCACAAACCCTTAAACCTTGTGCTGACTGTCAGCCATGTGATCTTGGCAGCAGGTCCTGTCCATTCTCTACAGAAGAAAAAATGAAAAAAACCCCTATGTTAGTATGATCAAAATATGGCTTTGCTACCTCTTAAAGAAAAAAGTAAGTAGTTAGCTTAAATGTCTATAAATGCTGTGTACAAATTCCCCTGCATGTCAGTGCTGCTCATACAGAAGGGATTCTGTATGACAGGCTGAGTGTCTGTTTTGCTGATTGACTGGATACCAAGCAAAAATGAATTAAAAAAAAAAAAAAGAATAAATGCAGTTTATTATATTACACTATAATAAAGGAAAAATAGCATGCAATATGATAAAAGGAAGCAGTACTAGTTATTATGCACAATATGATAGAAGAGCAATAGGAGTGAAGCATCAAATCATTACTGCAAAGCATTACAGAGACTAAGAAAAGGATACATCACCAATTACCACCTTAACATCATCCAGGCCCACACTTTGGCTGGGAAGCCCTGTTGTGGCTGGTGCCAGGAGTCTCTCAGCAACTGGGAAATCCCTATGCAATGTGTCCACCCGTAGGTGAGGCTTCTGGCCCAGTCCCAGGGTTTGCCCACTTTTATACTCAGTGAAAAACAAAAACAGTTTACATACCTAGTGTATGCAAACTTTTAAGTTTAGGCTAAGTCAGGCATGCGCTGTCTCATGATTTGTAAGGTTCACACACACCAGGGACGTTGGCCAGACACTTGAGCGTGGTGGGGTTACTGTCATGTCACAGCTGCACACAATATTTATTGTCTGGATGGTCCTGCTCATATCTTGCTTGTTTGGGAAGCTCAAGACAAACACCACCTGCTCATTAAAGTTGTCCTTGAGCTTCCTGAGCTCACTGTTCAAGTTAAACAATTCCTAATTAAAGACAAAGGCTTTTTCATAAGCAGTAATCAATTTAATAAATTTTCACCACAGCATCTCAGATTTAGGTATATTAAAATGCGTGTAAATCTTCAGCTGTATCTAAGAAGGAAGCTCTCAATAGCTAGTGCCTAACATCAGGCAACATATTTGCAGTAAGCCATTTATTAATGCAGTGAATTTAGCTCCATTTCCTGTTTACAGCATATCCAACAAACAGACCTCAGTTGTTATTCCAAATGCATTTATAATTGCATTTTATTTCAGGCCTGTTTTATTTGTACATATTCCAGTTTATGGAGGTCATACGCACTCCCTTGTTTCAAGTACAACCATTCACCCACATGACGTAGTGTAGGGTGCGAGAAGACTTTGTTATGGGAACCTGGTGTAGTGGTTTGACCCTGGCTGAATGCCAGGTACCCTCCAAAACCGCTCTATTACTACCCTCCTCAACCAGACAGGGGAGAGAAAATATAAAAGGCTCATTGGTCGAGATAAGGACAGGGTGATCACTCAGCAATTACTGTCACGGGCAAAACAGACTTGGGGAAAATTAGTTTAATTTATTACCATTCAAATCAGAAAAATACCTTCCCCCCACCTCTCCCTTCTCCCAGGCTTAACTTAATTCCTGATTTCTCTATGTCGCGCCCCCCGCCCCCCCCCCCCCCCCCCCCCCAAGCAGCACAGGGGAACGGGGAATGGGGTTATGGTCAGTTCATCACACATTGTTTCTGCCACTCCTTCCTCCTCATACTCTTCCCACTCTATAGCATGGGGTCCCTTCCACAGGAGACAGTTCTTCAAGAACTATTCCAACGTGAATCCTTCCCACAGGCTTCAGTTCTTCACACACTGCTCCAGCATGGGTCCCTCCCACAGGGTGCAGTCCTTCGGGAACAGACTGCTCTAGTGTGGGTCCCCTGTGGGTCCACAAGTCCTGCCAGCAAACCTGCTTCAGCACAGGCTTCCCTCAGGTCACAGCCTCCTTCGGGTATCCACCTGCTTTGGTGTGGGGTCCTCCATGGGCTGCAAGGGAATCTCTGCTCTGGTACCTGGAGCACCTCCTCCTCCTCCTTCACTGACCTTGGTGTCTGCAGAGTTGTGGCTCTCATATTCTCACTCCTCTCACTGGTGCAGATTTTTTAATTTTTTTCCCTTCTTAATATGCTATCACAGAGGTGCTACCACCATCGCTGATTAGCTTGGCCTTGGCCAGCGGCAGGTCTGTCCTGGAGCCAGCTGGCATGGCTCCATCGGACATGGGGGAAACTTCTGGCATCTTCTCACAGAAGCCACCTCTGTAGACCCCCTGCTACCAAAACCTTGCCATGCAAACCCACTACACCTGGGATAGTTCGCTTCTTCCCATCCGAGTATGTAGAGTCCCAAGCATGTTTTATCTCATTGTCATGGTAACAGTATAGTTCACTTCCTTCCCCATCTGTACCTACTTTTGCACAGGCACCTACATGACAGCCAGCTGCAGATCTCAGAATTTGGACAACAGGACCTGTATTACATCAGCAAGTTCACTAATGAACAAAACAGGACATTGCATATGTATGATATGTTAATCAGAGCAAGTTTTATTATCCACTCCTGCAGTTGCTTTCCCTTGAGCTTCACCCCTGAGTAGGGCTCCGCTGTGTCAAATCCCTATTTTGATTAGCATTGGTGTCCTGGGGCTCCCACCATGGTAATGCTATGCTTTCAATAAAGCCAAAGCTTTCACTTGCTGAGTGTTGTGTGCCTTGTCCCTGAGGGATCTGCACCTGCTTTTTACTTGCAACACAGATGGAGAGTAGCACCCACATCACCTGAGAGGCAGCAAGTCTTCCTAGCCTCTGACCCACAGCCATCTCCACTTTCACTGGGGGGGAAAAAACAGTAATGAAACAAGTATCAGTACAAGATCTTTTTGAAATGTCATTAAGAACACTGCAAGAGATTAACTGACACAGGAATCTCAGACCTTTCCAGGAGAGGAAGCTCCCTTGGACTGTTTTTTGTTCAGGCATCAGCATAACTTTCCCATCAAGGGTTTTGCTTATTGTCACAGTTGAAGTGGGTTACTGCAAGATTGCTGCTTGGAGAAATGACCTGGTTTTGCTAAATTTCTTCTGCAAGTCCTCTGAATACAGGGCCTGAGATTTTTAATGGTGTGTAAGCATTGTTCTATTTAACATTGCAAAACTTATACATGACTTAGCTAAATCTTATTTTCAGAAGTGACTGAGGTCCTCAGCAGCTTAAGGAGTCAGAGCAGGATTTTAAAAGCTGGTTGAAACATGATTTGGTTTTATTTGAACAGACAGGAAACAAAGAAGGACCTAAAAAGATACTCTGGCAGTGGCAAAGAAAGCTTATGAACTGCTTGTCATTTCACTTTACAACAAACCACCAAAGTCTTCTTACAACAAACCACCAAAGTCTTCTCCCAACACCTACTCAAGATCAATCCCAGGGAAAAAGGAAAAAAAACACACCCCAAGATTTGAAGAAATGTACAAAAGGAAGGGGCAACACATGATAGATGCTGAAAGACTAGTACATTATATAATGGCAAATCCTTCCTGAGTAGACATCAAATGCACCAGATGGGAAAGAACCGAGTGATGTACTGGGAGTGAAGAAAGCAAAAATGGAAAAGTAAAATATTTTAATCTACTTTGCCAGGAAAACAGGACTTATGTGATCACACTGTAAGTATATGTGCCTCTTTCTTCTCCTATTTGACTCTCTTAATCAAATGAAATAGAAGTGAAGAAACTTTCCAAACAATTTAAGTGCTTACAACTTCCATCAAAATAAATGGCTGAATAGAGAAGATGCTTTTTAGAGCTGCAACACAAACTCAGGTGTTTTTTTAACAAGCAGAGAGCCCCAAAGGGAAAATTACTTTTGTATATATGCTCTCACTGTAGGAAAAGCTTGAGTAAGAGATAGCAAGTTGTTAGAGCACTGACTTGGGAACAAGATCTACTTAGATTAGAGAACTGGCAAAATCATGATCCTCAGCTGTAAATCCTCCCTGCTGCATGGACAACTGCTTGCTTTTGAAGTAAGCAAAGAGAAGTTTCGAGGTATATTAACATCAGGTTTTGTTCACCTTAACAAACCATGTGTTTGTTATAAGCTGTAGCAGGGAGTCAGCTGCCTCAGTTCAGCCACTTGGGCAGCTAGTATTGACAAGACATCAGCAGGGAATCAGAACAGAGGGGAAAGCAACTTCAAGGCTAGGGTAAAGGAGAGTTGAGCTTGAGTTGACTGTAAAACTAAAAGCAATAAAAGATTAGTAATAAAAAAAGCAAGAGTGGAAACATCTAAGGTTGGAAATTAGTACAGATTGTTCATGATCACAAAAAAGGAATTCACCAAGCAACAGGGAAATAAGAAGAAACAGAGAAGACCAGGGGCCAAAGTCAAGAGAGAGAAAAAAGCCAAAACAGTAAAATTTTTTGAAGTACAGAAAGGTAAAGGGGGAAAAAAAGCCAAAAAAAACCCTCATCAGCATTTCTTTCCCTATTCTTTTCTGCTGTCTTAGGAACCAGCTTTTCTTCTCACTTTCTACAGAAGTTCTTTCTCCTCCCAAGTCAGAAGTCATTTCTTACCATCAGCTTTTCACAGGCTTTGTGCAGGCAAGAGAAAACAAGACTCAATGGGAGGAGACTCCAGATCTTATTCAGAGATTAACACAGGCAGTAGCTCTGACCATGCTTCTTCCTCATCCAAAGATCCTCCACTCCTGCCCAAGAAGGCCACCTCTTACACACACCCGAAATCACATTTTATATTTGACACTTACAAAGCACTTGACAGGAAATGAGATGCTAATTAATTAAACTGTTGTGTACATTAAACATTACCACAGAATAAATGAGTTATTTTTTCAATAAATTTGTACTTCTCTGAATCTGGAAACACCCTTCCGTATAGAAAAATAGATGGACACAACAGAGGAAACTAGGATATAACAGGCTTTGACTACCCAAAGTGCCTGAAGCCCAGTTTAGGCAGAACTGAGGCTTGATCTTAAAGTTCTGTTTCCCAAACTGGTAAAGACCAGAGCCTTAGGAAAAATTGGAAATTACTTAGAAAATGAAAAAAACTTCCTTTAAGTATTGCATGCCTATGATACACAGTAACCATTTGCAGATCATAGCTTGAAAGGGTGCTTTATTTTGTTTTGGTACAGATTCAGTCCAGTTCACAGAGAACACATTAGTTAACATATATTCACTTTGTAGGAGACATGAGCACTCAGTCACCAGCCTTTTATGACCAATTTATGCAACTTTTGCCTCTAAAGCATCATGTATGACACACAGGTTTCACTATATAGGAGCACTGTAACATCATCTCTAGAAACACAGGAGAGGAGGATGTAAATTTCAAGGACTGTAAAATGATATATACTGCTTGTGGATTTATCTTTCAGAATCATTTTTGACATTAACTTGAAAGTTTGTTTTAAAAGAATGAGTCCCTGAATAATGTATGTTCTTCCTTGAGGCACAGGTTCAAGTTCAGGTTATGATAGCAATCTTCACTTTAAGTAGCCATTAAGATCTGAGGACCCAGAGCAGCCAAAATTGTCTTAAAACCAGGTCTCCAGGTCTATGTGAGCTGCAGTAGCAGCTAATAGGAAGAATGGTACCTGAATCTCAGCAGAATAAAGCAGTTTCCCATGTTTAATCATTTTATTAGAACCTGAAATAGCAATGAAGGCAAGGATGTTTGCCAAATCAGTCCCTGTTAACCTACTAAACTTACCTTCATTGTTAGATATAAGGTCTGGTAGCATTTATGAGGCTTTGGATTTTTTAAAGCACAACATAGGACTCAAGACTCCAAAAGCTCATCTATTTTCCCCACACACTGAGGCTTATGCCAGGTGGTCTAGCAAAAGATACTGTCATTCTTCACAAACCCTTTGTTGCTTACATCAAAGTTCTTTGATACACCCAATACAAACTCTCCCCATCACAGACAGAGGTTCTATCTTTAAGCAAAATAAAGCCGATAAATACTGTAGGCAGTTATCTTCTATGTGAAAAAACAAACAGACAAACAAAAAATAACCAAAAACCAAAACAACAAACCCTCTCTGGAAGGAATTAAAGAACGGTGACTTTTTTTTAAACCATGTTGGCTGTAAGGGTGACAAAAACCCAATATCCTCCACAATGTAACATGAAAACAGCAGGAACATGAAAAATACTGACAGAATGAAGATGAGAGGACAGAAAAGGGACTATGAAAGATACTTTCAGTCTGAAGTATGTTTCAAGTAGCTTAGATTTTCAAAGCTGTTTTAAGAATTTTGTGCACTCAACTTGCTCCCGAATACTCCGCTATTTTTTCTGACTTTTCCACCTAATTAATTTCCTCTCCTCTCAAAGAGCAACAGAAAATGAGAAAACAGATCACAGGAGAGACAATGAAAGCAGTGAGTTAGCATATACTATCAAGTAAAGAAAGTATTCTGTAAGCTGTCAAATATAAAAGCAACACAGCAACTTTCATTTTTCCTCCACTTAAAGCAACTGCGTTTTGAAAATGTTTAAAAGAAAATGGCCAAAATTCATGCCCCATCTCCTCAAAGTTTTAAACACAGCATCTTACAAGTGGGAGAACACCATTTATCTTTTTATTTGTAAACCAAAGTTTGAAATACCTTACAATATACTTTTAATTTAATTTTTCTAAAGAAACATCATTTAAAAACTGAAACAATAGTGTGCCACTAAATGTTAAGGACCGTATTTTAAAAATCTTTATTAAAAAAAGGTTATATAGGTATGATGAATTTAAGTTGTATTTTAAGGTCAACTACTTAAGTATCTAAATGATTTAAAATTAAGTGCAAAACTGGAAGTCCAGTCACAGATGAGGCTGTAGAGTTGTGCTCAAGATAGAAGAGGTCTACCCATGGCAGGCACAGCTGCACACTCATAAGCTAACTCAGTCTGTCTCAGCCATGAATCCTGCAGATCTGAGCGACACCGCTGATTAGGTCAGTTTGATCTACTTAATATAAACGCTCCCTTTCTAATAAGGATATTAACTAAAGCTTTCAGTTAAGCAATAAAACCTTTCTAATTAGCAACAAAAAAATAAAAATTACATGCTTGCTCTGTTTCAGGCACTTTTAAGATCATAGTTTATTTACTGTAGGTAAAAAGCTAATATACAGATTAAGGGATCCCTTAAATTTCAACTCTACAGTTATATACCATCTAGTATTCTTTCTCTGAATGTTCACCAAAAAAAAAGTTTCTAAACAGCTGTAAGCCCCACTATAAATCCTCATTGTTATGAGGAAAAAAAAGATATAAATCAATGCTTAATTTGTTCAATGCATATTATTTACACTGTAAAACCAATGGGAGATAACAAGCAGTGTCAAAGAGGCAATAAGTTTTAAAAATCCAAAGTTTTATTTATTTTTTTTACAGTAGTGTGCTAATCAGCATAATTGTATATAAAAAATTAAAATATAGCAAAGCATCTCATTACAGAAATTTAAATCATCTGAACTGCAGTCATTACTCGGTAACCATTTACATGCAACACCTGCTAGGACTGACTTGACTTTTTGATTTAAAGTGTAAAATAGATTATGAGGTTTAAGAGCAAACATTAATTTGTGTACAAACAAAATTAAAAACTGCACTCAAGAATTATACTGGTCACAAGCCTCTTCCATACAGGAGGAGAAAAAAAAAAAAGTACAAAAAATGATAGAAAGCGGTCTCTATACACTAATTATCAAAGGCAATGCATAGACTGAGAATACCTGGATGGCACTGCAGACACTGGAAACAAACAGCTTTCACATACATGCTCTTTATAGGAGGCCTTTCTTTCCATCAAATGGCAATGGCTGATAGCAAATAAGGGATACCAGGTGTACAACTAAGTAGATCTTGCAAAATACTAAGATGGGGCAGTTGTTAATATATAATTTGAACTATATATACAATATAATGGAATGCATCCCATTCCAAAAATGGTTTATGAAACAAATGGACCTTTCTACAAGTAGCCTTATGACTCAGCTATCATTCTAATGAAAACATAAGTACACAAGAGACTTGTGTGAAAAGTAAAATTTATGGTGCATTTTACAGGAACTATTGACAAAGCTGCTTAATGGCATTTCTGCTTTTAAAGTAATTTTATTAGATATAATTGAAACATCTGTGTATAAAATGTCCTGACAGACACTTCAACATGGAGCTTTGGTGATTTTAAAAGGCCTTTTTTGATCTATTATGAGTTGTACTGCAGAAGTACTGATGCATGCACACATCTGTGTCAGCTGAGACTAGTGATCCAACAGCATGCACATTTCCTTCTTGAGGTACTTTTCATGTTAAATAACTTCAATAACAGTAAGATGAAAAATAGATTAAACAAAGTATTTCAGATAACTCAAACTGAATAGGAAATAGAATGCCAATATGGCAGTAAAACATTTTTCTGTTGTTTTTAAACAGGAAGGCTTCCTGTACCAGCAGACTCCTGTATGCAGATACACAGAGGAGGAGGGAATACACCACTTATAATTGCCATTAAACCAGAGCTGATTCATCATGTGAGAAGTTACAAATTACAGAAAACATGAATAGTCAATAAAAGAGAAACAACTAGTTTACATGAAAGAAAAGAGAACACTTCAGTCTGAATGCAATTATTTTGTGAAAGCTGCTACAACAGCCCACAGAACCTCATTTGTGTTGGCTTTCATACATTCAGCCTCAGGGTCTAAATCCAGAAGCTGCCTCACCCTCTTTGTGGCTAAATCATACTGCTCATCCAAAAGGGGGGCAAAAGCATTCTCCAGAACATCTGAAGCATGGGATAAATAAACAAGTGCCAGCAAGCGCTTGTCCATGCGGTGAGGGTCATTCACCCATTTGTCAAGAACTGCTTCTTGAACCTTCTTGATGAGGCGCTGTTTGATATTGTTGTTGGTGAGGGGATGCGTAGTCATGTCAAAAAGAAGGAAGTTCTGTTTCTCTGTTGTCAGTATACCTTTTTCGACTAGATTTTTAGCTAACCGTTCACGGACATTTCGCAATTGGTAGTGCAACTTCAATGGGTTCCATGTTTCACCTAAAAAAAACAAGCCAAAAAGTCAAGAGTCAGACAAAGTTTAAGCTGTACTATTACAGTGATTCTCCCCGCCGCTGCAGAATGAGCTGTCAAATTCATATAGCTGACTATTACACTAAGATATTGTGCTCATGTCAGCATTTATCTGATCTCTGACCTACCCAGATATATGCATAGAGACAGAGACCATGAGAGCCTCTTTGAGGAGTTTCAGTGTAAATTTAAAGTTTGGTGAAATGCTAGCTAAGCCATATCTTGATTAGGGATATGACAAATAAGCACTCTTTTACTGAAGGAAAAGAAGAAAAAAAAAAAAAGAAAACAACCCCCCCACACACCCCAAAAACCCCCCCAAACAAAACACCAAACACAGACATGAAGAAAGAGTTAATAAAAATGAAAATAAGCATCTCCTCCAATCTTGTCCATTTGTCTACTTCCAGCATTTTATCAATTCAGAAGCTGGAAGAAGCGTCATTGCCATTCTTTCTGCCACAGAGATAAACTAATGCACACCTACCCTATATGTCCTCCTTATTTCTCTATTTCTTCAGGTTTACATTCTTCTCTCCCTTCCTGCCCCCACCAGGTGAAACAGTGACATGCACTGTGTGAGTGTGGGTGTGTGCATTACACATTGGCACATGTTGGGCAGGGGCTTTGATGTTTCTATAAAAATTATTTCTAATGTTTTTTTGTTAAGGCAGGAGAACTAGGCACTTCAGTGTGTGTGTGTGCGCACATGCATGCACGTGCGCTTAGAGGAGGGAATTTTAAAAACACAAAATCAGCATCAACAGCTACTGAGAAAGCTAAAGTTGCTAAGCACTGAGAAATCCATCTTTGCCCAAGAGTTTACTTAACAAGCTACAATTTTAGGTCCAGCTTACCTAAGTATTTATTGTAAGTATTCAAATCCCCTCCTCATATAGAAAGCCTATGCACTTAAGAGGCAAGGGAAGAAACAGCATAAAGTATTTCTTACATAGATGGGGGGTTTCCCCATAAATGATGTGAGAATTTCTATATCAGAAAGTTTTTTTAAAAAAAATCATTGGTTAACAAATAATAATAATACACAGATTACTTTAAGGTTTTTCCCATTGTGATGGAAGGTGACACTGTATCCAAGTAACAGACAAGTAAACAAATGAGGTGACACCAACTGCATAGTGAAAGGTAGAGAACCCACCCAGGCCTGAACTCCATAAGTCCCTGTAAGAATCACATTCTCATTGAATATGATTCCCCCTGCTTGACCATCAATGAAGCTATCACAGACACACACACACACAAAAATAATAGTAATCTCCCTACACTGTTTCACAGGGCAAAAGTAATTTCCTAGATGTTTCCAAATTTGTTAGGTAGATGTGGCTATACAATAATAAAAATCAGTACTGTGGTGACATCTTGTGACCAATCTCCTCAATTACACAGTCACGTTGTTCAGACAGATGTTTGTTACATCTACAGGAAGACCTGACATTTTTATCCAAACATCTGTTTTCTCTGTACTTGCTTCCCTTAGAGGCTATCTTATAAACAAGATCAGCCTGGCAAACATCACCTTAAATGTCCATATAAATATTTCCATGATGTCTTTGAATACTAACTTCAATCAGCATTCTTTGCATCACTGATAATTATGGATAGAGTCACTATTTTCCAGGATCAGGACCTAAAGCAAAATTCTAAGAGTTTATCAAAACCCAAAATAAACCACCAAAATATTTTTTTTCAAAGGGAAGTTCTCTAAACTATAGGAAATGCAAACAACCCTAATGCCATCTAAGAATTAGTAATTAAATACCCATGTGTAAATAAAAATGATTGATCTAAGTCTCAGCCACAGCACTGACAATAACTCTTCCCAGAGCCAAATACTTAGCAGGGTCAGGAAAACCTTAACTTAGCTCAAGGAAAACTTACAACATTGTTCATTCATTAGCTGACCTTTTTTGAATCAGTACTAACTTGATTTGCTCTGCACTGTGAAATGTCAGCACAAATTATGTAATTTGGACAAGAAAAATTGTTTTTGCAGTCTGTAAAAGTGGAAGAGAGCTGAGCAAGAAATAAACTGCAAGGCTACACAGCAGCCATGCCCCTTACTGACTGCAAGGTGCCCCTTGCTTTATTCTCCTCTCTCCCCCCTCTGTCTGACCATCAAGGAGCAAGAGGGGAGGGATGGCAAGGGCACCAAGCATGAACTGTATGTGAATATGCAAGGACGTCTGCTTCTGGTGGTACAGGACAAATGGGAAGAACATAACGAAAATGAAGGCAGAGGAAGCTGGAGGGATTTTGCTCATTTTTATACTCTTATTACAAGTAACAAATATATTTAGATAGACAAATTCAAGTCTCGATACCTCTTACCTCCAAAAGTCATATTGTTGACAAAACAGTGGGGTTTTTTTCCTGTACTGTTTGCACACCTAAGTACAGCTCTGACCTACTCCAGGGAAAATGCATTTTGTGTTTTTTGTAAAAACAGACAAACCTCAGTGATGAATTCTGTCTACAGAAAAAAACTAAAAAAAGAACCCCAAATGAAAAAACAACCCATGTCCTGGTTTCAGCTGGGACAGAGTTAATTTTCTTCTTAGTAGCTGGTGCAGTGCTGTGTTTTGGCTTTGGTGTGAGAATGATGTTGATAAGACACAGATGTTTTTGGTTGTTGCTGGGTAATGTTTATACTAAGTCAAGGACTTTTCAGTTTCTCAGGCCCTGCCAGGGAGAAGGCTGGAGTGGCACAAGAAATTGGGAGGGAATACAGCCAGACAGCTGACCCAAAATAGCCAAAGGGATATTCCATACCATAGAATGCCATGCTCAGTATATAAACTGGGTGGGGGAGGGGTTGGCCGGGGCCTGTCGATCGCTGACAAGGGACTAGCTGGGCATTGGTAGGGCGGGTGGTGAGCAATTGTATTGTGCATCACTTGTTTCCTTTTCTCCCTTCCCTTAGTATTTTATTCTTCTCCCCTTCTCCCTCCTATTCATTACAACTCATTATTATTATTGTTATTACTACTATTATAGTTTGGTTTCCCCCCTTATTTTATTTTAATTATTAAATTGCTCTTATCTCAACCCTTGAGTTTTACATTCCTTCCCGATTCTCCTCTGTGTGTGTGTGTGTGTGTGCGCGTGCGCACACGTGCGTGCGTGCGTGGTAATTAGTTATTGGCTGGGGTTAAATCACGACAGTCCTTTGGGGCACCCAACATGGGGAACAAGGGGTTGAGATAATGACACGTCTGACTAGGGTGTGTTAAAACAAAATTGTTATAAATATTCTTTGTAGTGGTTTAATAGTCACTGGCCACAGTGTTTTTTTCTTTGTTCTCAGAGTTGCTGCTCATGATCTCAGGGTCGCATTATGTACTTTACTTGCTGTATGTGTTCCCTGTGATGCTGTTTATGATCCATGGGGCCTGGGCTAAAGTTATCATTGTGTTATACTTTATAGTACTGGCTTCTGATATGATAGACTCGCTGGCCATGAAACTAATCTCGTGTACTCAGTCAGTATTGCCGTCGCCCCTATTCGGGCGCCCTCTGGTGGGGATTATTGATAAGTGCACCCTTAGCTTTTCCTTTTTGGAGAGTCAATTATGCAATCTATCATTCTACATTTTCCCCTTCTCTAGGCCAATTACAGAAGTGTTTAAGGCTTTTGAAAATTTTGAATATACTTGGGATGTTGAGACCAGAATATTGGTGGCCCTGATTCTATTGCTGGGAATGCTGAATGTGGTTCAAACCTTGTTGAGAATTAAGCAACTAGCTGTGACAATTCCAACCCCTGCAACAAGCACTGAAGCCATTCAAACCCCAGCAATAGGTACTGTGTCTACTGCAACCGCTGCAACAAGCATTGCAGCTACTTAAACTTGGCTATAAGCATCTTGGCTAATCAAAACCCAGCAAGTGGCACTACAACTACTCCAGACCCCACGACGAGAGATGAAGAGGACCAACTCGTGCTGGTATCAGGCACTCCTATACACAAGAAGAGATGGACACACAAAACAGCTCATTTAGTAAAGGAAGATAAAGCAGGGCCACCACAGGAAGAGAAGGAAGAGGCAGAACAAGAGGAAACCACTTAATCCTATCCCTGAACGAGCTGCAGGATATGCAAAAATATTTTAGCCATCAACCAGGTGAACACACTGTCACCTGGTTCCTTCAGTGCTGGAATAATGGGGCTAATAGATTGGAATTAGAGGGTAGGGAAGCCAAGCAGCTGGGGTCACTTTCTAGGGAAGGGGGCACTGACAAGGCAATTGGAAAAGGGACACAAGTCCTCAGACTCTGGAGACAACTCTTGTCAAGCATGAAGGAAAGGTATCCTTTCAAGAAGGATATTACATGTCACCCAGGCAAGCGGACTACAATGGAGAAATGTAACCAGTACCTGAGGAATTTAGCCATGCTAGATATGATTTATTATGACCTGAACAATGCACAGTTACCAAGAGATCCTGATGAAGTCCTATGCACACAACCCATGTGCTGGAAATTTGTACAGAGTGCACCAGTGTCATATGCAAACTCATTGCCAATAATTAGCTGGAAATCTGATGCACAACCAACAGTGAAGTGATTCGCCATCTCCAGGGCTACAAAGATAGCATCTCTACCTCCCTCATCTCAGCTGTGGGGGTAGTAGTTCATCATATCAAAGAAGATAGATCCTACTCTCCAACTTTATGGACCCACATATCAGCTATTAACAGCAAGAACCCTTCTGCTTGAGAGGGAGAATATAGGAGATAGACACCACAGGGTACCCTGTGGTTTTACCTGTGGGACCACAGACATGATATGAGGAGGTTGGATGGAAAACCTACCTCAGTCCTAGAAGCACGGGTATGTGAATCACAAGGAAAAGGTCTTTTCCAACCTAAATCATTCTATGAAACACAATTGTGAATAGGGGTTCTTTTAGGAAGGTTGCTGCTCCAATATCTAGTGGGCAGTTTCCCAGAGTGGAAAGGCTGATTTTACTCTTGATCCTGTGAAAAGGAATTCTAATCAGTTTTTACAAGACATAAATAGGCAAGATCGCAATTGCTCCACAGTACAGCTGCTTTGCACTGCTTGCTGCCATGGTAGAGAATCCTATGAACAGGATTAGGGGGACCCTGCCTCCAGCCAGGTGGAGGCCAGGGATAATTGGGTTTAGTGGACTGTGTGGATCTGATGGCCTGGCACATCAGACCCACAGGAATATAAAGCTCTAATAGACACCAGTGCGCAGTGTACTGTAACACCATCAAGCTATGAAGGGGCAGAACCAATTAGTATTTCTGGAGTGACAGGGAAATCCCAACAGCTAACTGTATTGGAGGCTGAAAAAAGCCACATTGGGAATGAGGGGCAAAAACTCATCCCATTGTGACTGGCCCAGAGGCTCTGCATCCTTGGCATAGACTATCTCAGGGGAGGGTATTTCAAGGATCCAAAAGGTGGGCTTCTGGTATAGCTGCCTCGGAGACGGAGGAAATTAAGCAGCTTTCTACTTTGCCTGGCCTTTCAGAAGACCCTTCTGTTGAGGGGTTACTGAAGGTTGAAGAACAACAGGTGCCGATCACTACCACAGCGGTGCACTGGCGGCAATACCACACCAACCGAGACTCCCTGATTCCTATCCATAAGTTGATTCGTTGACTAGAAAGCCAAGGAGTGATCAGCAGATCTGCTCACCCTTTAATAGCCCCATATGGCCAGTGCAAAATTCTAATGGAGAATGGAGACTAACAGTGGACTATTGTGGCCTGAATGAAGTCACGCTGCCATTGAGTGCTGCCGTAGCAGACATGCTAGAACTTCAATATGAACTGGAATGAAAGGCAGCCAAGTGGTATGCCACTACTGATATTGCAAATGCGTTTTACTCTATCCCTTTGGCTGCGGAGTTCAGGCCATAGTTTGCCTTCACTTGGAGGGGTGTCCAATGCACCTCGAATGGACTCCCCCGGGGGTGGAAACACAGCCCTACCATCTGCCATGGACTGATCCAGGCTGCCCTGGAACAGGGTGAAGCTCCGGAACATCTGCAGTATATTGATGACATCATCATATGGGGCGATACAGCAGAAGAAGATTTTGAGAAAGGGGAGAAGATAGTCCAAATCCTTCTGAAAGCTGGTTTTGCCATAACACAGAGTAAGGTCAAGGGACCTGCACAGGAGATCCAGGTTTTGGGGAATAAAATGGCAACATGGACGTCGTGAAATCCCAATGGATGTGATCAACAAAATAACAGCTGTCTCCACCAACTAGAAAGAAACACAGGCTTTCTTAGGCACTGTGGGTTTTTGGAGAATGCACATTCCAAACTGCAGTCTGATTGTAAACCCTCTCTATCGTGTGACCCAAAAGAAGACCAGTTTTAAATGGGGTCCTGAACAATGATAAGCTTTTGAACAAATTAAACAGAAGAAAGTTCAAGCAGTAGTCCTTGGGCCAGTTTGGACTGGGCAAGATATAAAAAATGGACTTTGCACCACAGCCAGGTAGAATGGCCCTACCTGGACCCTCCTGCAGAAAGCACCAGGGGAGACTCGAGGTCAACCATTGGGCTTTTAGAGTCAGGGATATATAGGATTTGAGGCCTGCTATACTCCAAATGAGTAAGATATATTAGCAGCTTATGAAGGGGTTTGAGCTGCTTTGAAGTGATTGGTACTGAAGCACAGCTCCTCCTGGTGCCCTGGTTATTTGTTCTGAGCTGGATGTAACGGACTGTTAAAGACTACACTGAAAGCAATGGGTGGTGGAACTTTCAAACATTGGGATAAACATTTAGCAAAGGCCACCTGGTTGGTTAATACCAGAGGCTCTGCTACCTGAGCTGGTCCTGCCCAATCAAAGCTTTTGCGTACTGTAGAGTTGCATAAAGTTCCTGTAGTGCACCTTAAAAATATGCTTGGGAAAACAGTCTGGGTCGTTCCTGCTTCAGGCAAAAGCAAACCCATTCGTGGGACTGCTTTTGGTCAAGGGCCTGGGAGCATTTGGTGGGTAATGCGGGAGGATGGTTAAATTCAATGTGTGCCTCAAGGAGATTTGATTTTGGGTGAAAACCAATAAACTGAGTGATGTTAATTGTTACATAATGTTATATATTGTCAATGGCAGTGGCAGTAGGATTTGAACCCATGCCCCCGGAGAGACTGGATACCTATTAGTACTGGATACCTTGTGGCACCTATCTCTACTCATTTATATTTGAAGACTTGTATCTGACTCCTCCTTAACTGCCACACCAACGAAGAATGACTTTGGTGAAACCAGATCAGTGCAATTGTAACAGAATCAGGACTGGCTTCAACATGCAACAAACCAACACTTCATACCATCTTCCCTGCCCAAAAGACTCTTATGACAGATGGAGCCCGATGTCATGGACTAAATGAACTCAATGGACTTTAGAGAGATGGTGCATAGACTAAGGGGATGATATCTGTGTATTTATATTAAAGGACAGGAGAGGTGATGATGTATTGGAAAATGTACCATGATGTAAATGGTATGGAATAAGGGGTGGATACTGTCCTGGTTTAAGCTGGGATGGAGTTAATTACCTTCTCAGGAGCCAGTATGGTTCTATGTTTTGGCTTTGATGTGAGACTTTTCAGTTCCTCAGGCCTTGCCAGCAAGAAGGTTGGAGGGGCACAAGGAATTGGGAGGGGGACACAGCTAGGTCAGCTGAACCAAACTAGCCAAAGAGGTATTCCATATCATAGGGCATCATGCTTGGCATATATACCTGGGGGGTGGCTGGAGTGGGCAGATTGTTTCTCGGGGACTGGCTGGGCAGCGGGTGATGAGCAGTTGCATTGTGCATCACTTGTTTTCTTTCTTCCTTTCCCCCTGGATTTTATTCTCCCCACTCCCTCCCCTTGTTATAACTGTTACTGATATTATTGTTCTTTCATTTTTGTTCTGTTTCAATTATTAAATTGTTCTTATCTCAATCCCTGATTGTTACATTCCTTTCCGATTCTCCTCCCCATCCCTCTGGGTGAGGGGGGAGTGAGTGAGTGGCTTCCTGGTACTTAATTACCAGATAGGGTTAAATCATGACAGATAAGAAAACAAATAGTTGAAATAAAATAAAATAAAACCAATAAAAATTATAATCAAAAGGAGGGAGAAGGGGAGAGGAATAAAAACCAAAGGGAAGGGAGAAAAGGAAACAAGTGATGCACAATATAATTGCCCAATATCCGCTTACCAGTGTCCAGCCAGTCCTCAAGCAGCGATTGACAGGCCTCAGCCAACATTCAAAGGCTTGTTGTTACTCACGGACCCATTTGAAATCATTCTTTTCTCAGATAACTTGATAGAGAGGGTTTACAATCAGACTGCAGTTTGGAATGTGCATTCTCCAAAAACCCACAGTGCCTAAGAAAGCCTGTGTTTCTTTCTAGTTGGTGGAGACAGCTGTTATTTTGTTGATCACATCCATTGGGATTTCACAATGTCCATGTTGCCATTTTATTCCCCAAAACCTGGATCTCCTGTGCAGGTCACTTGACCTTACTCTGTGTTATGGCAAAACCAGCTTTCAGAAGGATTTGGACTATCTTCTCCCCTTTCTCAAAATCTTCTTCTGCTGTATCGCCCCATATGATGATGTCATCAATATACTGCAGATGTTCCAGAGCTTCACCCTGTTCCAGGGCAGCCTGGATCAGTCCATGGCAGATGGTAGGGCTGTGTTTCCACCCTCGGGGGAGTCCATTCGAGGTGCATTGGACACCCCTCCAAGTGAAGGCAAACTATGGCCTGAACTCCGCAGCCAAAGGGATAGAGTAAAACGCATTTGCAATATCAGTAGTGGCATACCACTTGGCTGCCTTTCATTCCAGTTCATATTGAAGTTCTAGCATGTCTGCTACGGCAGCACTCAATGGCAGCGTGACTTCATTCAGGCCACAATAGTCCACTGTTAGTCTCCATTCTCCATTAGAATTTTGCACTGGCCATATGGGGCTATTAAAGGGTGAGCAGATCTGCTGATCACTCCTTGGCTTTCTAGTCAACGAATCAGCTTATGGATAGGAATCAGGGAGTCTCGGTTGGTGTGGTATTGCCGCCAGTGCACCGCTGTGGTAGTGATCGGCACCTGTTGTTCTTCAACCTTCAGTAACCCCTCAACAGAAGGGTCTTCTGAAAGGCCAGGCAAAGTAGAAAGCTGCTTAATTTCCTCCATCTCCGAGGCAGCTATACCAGAAGCCCACCTTTTGGATCCTTGAGATACCCTCCCCTGAGATAGTCTATGCCAAGGATGCAGAGCCTCTGGGCCAGTCACAATGGGATGATTTTGCCACTCACTCCCAATCAGGCTCATTTCAGCATCCAGTACAGTTAGCTGTTGAGATCCTCCTATCACTCCAGAAATACTAATTGGTTCTGCCCCTTCATAGCTTGATGGTGTTACAGTACACTGTGCACTGGTGTCTACTAGAGCTTTATATTCCTGTGGGTCTGATGTGCCAGGCCATTGGATCCACACAGTCCACTAAACCCAGTTATCCCCGTCCTCCAGCTGGCTGGAGGCAGGGTCCCTCTAATCTTGGTCATAGGGCTCCCCACTAGGACAGGAAGTGGTATGAGGTGGTGTACTGGTTTCAGCTGGGATGGAGTTAATTTTCTTCCTAGTAGCTAGTACAGTGCTGGGTTTTGGCTATGATGTGAGAACAATGTTGATAACCACACTGATGTTTTTAGTTGTTGCTATGTAATGTTTATAGTAAGTCAAGGACTTTTTGGTTTCTTGGGCCTTGCCAGCGAGAAGACTGGAGTGGCACAAAGAAGTGGGAGGGGACACAGCCAGGACAGCTGACCTGAACCAGCCAAAGAGGTATTCCATACCATGGGACATCATGCTTGGTATATAAACTTGGAGTGTTAGCTGGGGCCTGGGGATCATTGCTGGGGGACTGGCTGGGCATCGGTCAGTGGGTGGTAAGCAGCTGTAATTTGCATCACTTGGTTTGTTTTCCTTTTCCCTTCCTTTGGATTTTACCCTTTTTCCCCACCTTTCCTTCCTAATTGTTATTGTTATTACTGTTGTTCTTATCTTTTTATTCTGCTTAAATTATTAAATTGTTCTTATCTCAGCCCTCGAGTTTTACATTCCTTTCTGATTCTCCTCCCCATCTTTCCGGGTTGTGGGGAGTGAACAAGTGGCTGCGTGGTGTTTGGTTGCCAGCCAGGATTAAACCACAACACGTGGACATAGCATGGAGTAGTTCTGCTCACTTATGTCTTATAAAAATGGATTAGAATTCCTTTTCACAGGGCCAAGAGTAATGTCAGCCCTATCACTCCATCTGGAAAACTGTCTGGAGACTGGAGCAGCAGCCTTCCTGGAAGACTCCTTGTTTGTGATTGTTTTTTTCATTGTAGTTCACGCACTTGTGCCTTCAGGACTGAGGTAGGTTTTCCATCCCTCCTCCTCATGTCCCGTCCATGGTCTTGCAGATAGAACTAGAGCATACCCTGTGGTGTCTATCTCCTATATTCTCACTTCAAAAGAGAAGGTCATCTACAGTTGATACCTGAGATGCGGGCTTGTAGTGGTGGAGAGAAGGAGATATTCTCCTCAAGCCGCTGGTCCAGTCTCTCTACAGATGAGATGATGGAGGTAGAGTATCCTGATTTCAGCTGGGATGGAGTTAATTTTCTTTTTAGGAGCTAGTACAGTGCTGTGTTTTGGCTCTGATGTGAGAACAATGTTGATAACACACTGATGTTTTTAGTTGCTGCTAGGTAATGTTTATACTAAGTCAAGGACTGTTCAGTTTCTCAGGCCTTGCCAGCGAGAAGGCTGGAGGGGCACAAGGAATTGGGAGGGGACACAGCCAGGACAGCTGACCCGAACTAGCCAAAGGGATATTCCATACCATGGGATGTCATGCTTGGTATATAAATGCAGGAGGTTGGCTGGGGCAGGGCAGACCATTTCTTGGGGACTGGCTGGGCATCAGTCAGCAGGTGCTGAGCAGGTGTATTGTGTATCACTTGTTTTCTTTCTCCCTTTCCTTTTGGGTTTTATTCTTTCCCCCCACCCTTTCATTATAACTGTTATTGTCATTATTGTTATTATTGTTCTTTTGTTTTTATTCTATTTCAATTATTAAATTATTCGTATCTCAACTCTCAAGTTTTACATTCCTTTCCAATTCTCCTCCCCATCCCTCTGGGTGAGGGGGGAGTGAGTGAGCAGCTGCGTGGTACTTAATTACCAGAAAGGCTTAAACCATGACATAGAGACGCATTCTTCATAGTGTCAGAGATGACGAAGCGCTTCATCCACCACTGGTGGTACAGTGTCTGACCAACCCATTACTGCCAATGAGTATATATACTGATGGTGCGCTCTGTATCAATTTCCGCCACATGGGTCGCGTGCATTGGACTTGATCAGGATCTATGGGTGCCTGTGGGTCGTCCAGGCTATAACAGATCATCTCTTTCACAGCTAATTCCCTCAGGTACTGGATACCCTTCTATATTGGAATCCACTTGCTTGGGCAACATGTAATATCCTCCTTGAAGGAATACCTTTCCTAAACACTTGACAGAAGTCACTTCCAGAGGCTGAGGACTTGCGCTCCTTTTCCAATTGCCCTATCAATGCCCCCTTCTTTAGAAAGTGATCCCAGCTGCTTGGCTTCCCTACCCTCCAAGTCTATACTATGAGCCCCATTATCCCAGCATCGAAGCAACCATGTGACAATGTGTTCACCTGTTTGACAGGCATAATCTTTCCACATATCCCGCAGTTCACTCAGAGAGAGGGATTGGGAGGTTACCTCTTGTTCACCTTCTTCATCTTGTTCCTGTGATGGGTCTGCTCCTTCATTCTCCTTTACCAAATGAGCTGCTTTCTGTTTCCATTTCTTCTTATCTACATGAGCCACTGACACTGACCAGGTTGGTCTTCTGCATCACTCATTTTGGGGACTGAGGTAGCTGCAATGCCTGCCACGGGGGCTGGAGTGGCCGCAGAGGCTGGAGCAGCTACAGCACCTGCAGGAGCTGGAGTGGGGACTGGAGCGAGGAAAGGAGCAGTTGCAGCACCTGCCGCAGGGACTAGAGCAGCTGTTATTTCCGCCATGTAGGCTAGAGTAGTAATTAGTCACTTAAAATTCCAGCAAGCCCAGGAGATGAAAAGCACATTCAGTATTCATATCACTAAGGTCAGGACCTGCACTCTGGTGATTCCAGCTGACCAAAGATACTCAGGATATCCTAAATCCTAAATGTTTCACTAATTAGCCCTAAGGGAAAGGGGGAGGTGTGGACCCCACCCATAAGCTGACTCTCTGGGAAAACAAAGCCAAAGGTACAATTGTTGGCATTCCCCTCCAGGGGTCGCCAGATACACAGAGGGGACAACACCGAGTACACAGACCAGATTAGTTTCATAACCAGCATGTCCATCATATCATAAACCAGTACTATATAGTACAACACTATAATAACTTTAGCCCAGGTCCCAGAGGAAACAAACAATGCAACAGGGAACATATACTGTAAGTAAACTAACACAACCCTGGGACCATGAGCAGCAACTTCAAAAGCAGAGAAACCAGCATTGTAGCCAATGATTATTAATCCAATACAATGAACACTGACAACAATTTTTATTCTAATGCAGTCTGATTAGACCTGTTGCTATCTCAACCCTTCATGCTCCACGTTGGGTGCCAAAAAGGACGATTATGGTTTAACCCTGGCTGGTGATTAAGTACCACGCAGCCGCTTGCTTGCTCCCCCCTCACCCAGAGGGATGGGGAGGAGAATCGGAAAGGAGCGTAAAACTCAAGGGTTGAGATAAGAACAATTTAATAGTTGAAATAGAATAAATATGAAAGAACAATAATAACAATGATGACAGTAACAGTTATAATGAAAAGGGGGAGGGAAAGAATAACATCCAGAGGGAAAGGAAGAAAGAAACAAGTGATACACAATGCAACTGCTCACCACCTGCTGACCAATGCCCAGCCAGTCCCCCAAGGAACGATCTGCCCTGCCTCAGCCAACCCCCTGGGTTTATATACCAAGCACGACATCCCATGGTATGGAATACCCCTTTGGCTGGTTCAGGTCAGCTGTCCTGACTGTGTCCCCTCCCAATTCCTTGTGCCCCTCCAGTCTTCTCGCTGGCAGGGCCTGAGAAACTGAACAGTCCTTGACTTAGCATAAACATTACCTAGCAGCAACTAAAAACATCAGTGTGCTATGATATATAAGGGTTAAAAGAACAAGAGATTGGTCAACTTTGGTGAGTCGGTAGGGGTTTACTAACCTTCATAGGATGTAGGGAAGATACTTAGTTGCTACCTATTTGTGGTCTGGGAGTTTAGATAAGGGGATGTAGAACCATAAGGATATGTCATAAATAACCTTGAACAATGATAAACGAGGACTACAAAGGAAGAGATACATTTTCTTTAACTAAAGAACAGGATGGTGTGTGTCAGAACAATAAGATAAGAAGTTTTAAGTCAGCAGAAATGAACTGCTATGTGTGGAGGTGGAAAAATATGTAAAACGTTTCAGGAAATAGTTTAAATATGTATTAGTTTTCCAGGAAATGTTATGCATATGTATTAGGTTGTAGCATAAAAATAGTGAGAACCAGAGCTGAGGTGTGCATACTAGGAGGAGCAATCCCCTATACACCCTGTGCTGCAAATAAAGAATACCTGATTAACAACGACTCTGTTGTTGTTGAGTTTTATCTTGGAATTCTGGCCCAGCCGCACCTAGCCTCCCGCTTCAGCGAGGAGTGCTTGAAAGCAAGGGGGCTTGAAAACTCCAAATTTTGGTATCAGTTATGAACATTGTTGTCACATCAGAGCCAAAACACAGCACTGTACTAGTTCCTAAGAAGATAATTAACTCCATCCCAGTGGAATCCAGGACATTATTTCAACCCTTGAATTTTACATTCCTTCACAATTCTCCTCCCCATCCCTTGGGGTGGTGGTGTATGAGCAAGCAGCTGCATGGTACTTATTTACTGGCTGGGGTTAAACCATGACACCCCAATAAAAGCACCACATGTTAAAATATGGTCATTGTTAATTCCAGTTTAATTTATGCAGCCTGAGAATACAAACATTCGTGAGGTACATGAAAAGTGTTAACTGCAGTTGTAAAGATGAAATCTAATTGACATTTCATTTTTTTTGGCAACAATTTATTAGCTTTACAGGAAGAGCTGTGTGCAAAGTACATCTTGAAGACTTTGTTTTGAAGAACTAGAAGCATCTAATATTTGAAAATATTTGCTACATTTTTCCAGTTAATGGACAAATAGAAAGAAGTCCTGATTCTTTATTGTTTCTTTATGATTAATGGCCAAATCACCCTCAATTTTTACATCTGAACAGTGAGCTCCTTATTGCCTTTCTTTATCAAATATATGAATTCTGAATCCATACAGCTATACTCTAAACTTCCATTAACCCTCATTTCCAATTACAGAGAAAGGCAGTTTTATCTCCAGGATGCAGTCCTGATTTACTTCAGTCAGTGGAAGACACCTCTTCCACAGAGTAGAGATGTTCTCTGACACTTCCATCTCGATCCTTTCTGTACCAAGTTAAGTAAAAAGCAAGTTACTTACATTTGTTTAAATCAGGGGTCCTCAAACTTTTTAACCAGGGGGCCGGCACGCGGATGAAGTGGCAGGCAGTCATCTGCGACTGCTTGGTTTCCCCCCCCAACCCCCGGCAGGGGGGGCGGGGGGGTTCTGTAAATACCAGGGGCTGGATTGAGGACCCTGGGGGGCCGTATCCGGCCCATGGGCCGTAGTTTGAGGACCCCTGGTTTAAATGCTAGAATCAATAAGAGACTACTTTAGAGGACAGACCAATTAACTTTTCTTGCATACTATCTCCCCAAGAATCTTACAGTATAATCTCTAGTGATGCCAGATAATTAGCTTTATTGAGGGAGAAAAAAGCAAATACGTTATGTTCAAGGCTTACCACTAAGCAGTTCAATCCAACTTTGTACTGTTTCAGGAGGTTGGGTCTCTTTTATGTGTTTCAGAGCTTCATCAAGCAGAACATCCCCTGTAGGAGCATCTGACTTGCAAATCACCTAGGATAGAATAAAAAGCAGTCAATAATTTGACTTAATTCATATACCATAAATATCCAACAATAAAACCTGGAAAAATTTACCTGTTATCAGAACTATGGAAAATTTTAAGGAGTGAGGAATATTCTCTAAGAATATGCAAGTTTAAAAAATACCTAGTTGTTTAAAAAATACTATTTTGGATTTTAATTACAAAGCTATATTAAGTGTTAAATTATCTATAACCTAAATTAACCTTAATTGACTAAAACTATAGTATTAATAACATGCTTAATACCTAATTTTTTAAGGAAGATAATCCACTAACCTGGCCAGGTCCTTCACTTCCTCCCCAAAACAAAGTATACTACAGTGTTAAATTGCTCTCTGATGACAGTCAATTTTATTGCTGCAAGTCAATTTATTCAGAATACTGCAGTTAAACAATTAGGACACATGAAATTGAGAAATCAATTAGAAAGTGAAAAAGCAGGAAAATTGGGTTTCTTCTTCAATACACTGATGGATAAAAATAGGTTCAAGACAACATCTGTAAGTATTACAACTCTGAAGAACATGTTGACCAGCAACACTACATTCCATCCACTAACAGTTAAAATACACATATTAGGCAAAATAAGGAGTTTATTGTATGTACATAATATGCAATAATAAATGCAATATCACTTAAGTTTGTTATTTAATAACTTGTAAAATTATTTGAGATCTTCCCCCAAGAGAGCATAGGAGAGGGAAATAAATTCATTCACAGTAACATAATAAAATTTAAGAATGTGAGTAATTGCTTGTTTACCAGTATAAGTAGTTATATAAACCATGTACAAATACTATTTTTTTCTGGTTAGGAAAACAAGAGCACCAAACTAAACCACAGATTTAACTAACCCAAGTCAATGTTTGAATAAAAGCAAAACAACAACAAAATTCTATCTTTCTTTAGGAAAAGAGGAATTACTACTTTTTCAAAGCTATTTCTCAAAATAATGATTAAATCTGGCCATTTAGTTTTACAAGTTAGAACTTTATAAGCATCAGGTAAAAAGATAACAGGCAATTGACAGAAAAACTAATACATCCAAACATTTCCATGTATACAAGAGAAGCATCAGGTGAAAGATCTTATTTTTAATAAAGCTTCACAGTAGTAAGAAAGGTGTCCTGGAAAAGCTTTAAGTATCCTACTGAAATATATGCCAAGTTCAATTTTGTTCCGTAGTTCTAATAATCCTTACAACAAACAATAAAGGAGTACAATACATTTTCATAGGGTCTGTAGATGACACTGAAATGAGTTGCAATAGTAAGACAGCTTCAATACTGGCAAGATGATCCCAAACTGAAGACGTGTACGAAGTCAATGAGATGAAATTAAAAAGAAATGCAAAGCAGCATAGTCAGGATGAGAAAACAGATGACAAATATGAAAGATATAATAAATGACTATAGTCAGGAATGGCAAAAAAATCCATCTAGTAATTCTAGCAGTAGACTATGAACCAAACGAATCAACAAAAGCCAAGTCTTTTGACAAAGTAAGAATTTCATACTAAGCTGTATTACCAGGAAATTGTTGGAGAGATCTCTGTGAATACCTAACAGGTCATATCTGGAATACTATGTCCAATTTAGATGGTGTCTTTAAAGCACAGAAACTAAGATTTTAATTAAAATCAGCAAAAATTAATCCATCCACAATGCCAGGCTAAAAAGAATGACATTTGTTTAGATCTAAAAAGAAGCATGTAAGATATTATTACAAAGAAGGTATCAAACAGTAGTTTAGGATGTCTTCTTTGGGAAAAATAAAATATACCAGCTTATTCTGGATATATGGAAGATACAGGATGTATTATCAAAAACTTCAACAGGCAAATTAAACATCCAGGGAGGTTGTTGAATTGCATTCAGTGGAGAATTTTAAGACTAAACATCTTCCAGGGAGGGACCAGAGAAACCTGATTTTCTGTTACTGCATCAAGGTTAAATGGTCTCTTGAGATACTGTCCAGATCTTCACTTTTGGAAGCTGGAGATCACTCCAACCATAAATCTCAGATATTTGGTTTTAAGAACACAAATACGTTTTGATCCAGACAATCCCTATTTGAAACTAAACACACAACAATGCATATTTATCTTTCTGATTTATGAGCTTGCACCATAGCGTCACTCAAAACCTTTATTAACCACATATAATGATATTACATATCTTCCAGTTTTATATCAAGACTCTGAATTTTTTAAGTCTAATTATACAGGTGCATACTTCAAATTGTTTTTTTAAGCTGCTAGATTTGGCTATTAATAGCCACCCATTCAGATATTCCTTTAATAATCAGCCTAAAAACACCTAACTGTAAATAAGTTTTATCTTTACTTCTTTTTAAAAACTATGTTCCAGCAATATTTTAGTTTCTTTGATGTGTCCCATATGATGTGTTTCACAGTAACCTTAGTTACACTGGATCACTCAAGCTTGCTGCAGTTGGTAACCTACTAGTCACCATCTCCCTTTAACAGGCAAGATGTGAAGTCGTCTTTTTGAGCTGTTTTATTAAACAAGCAAGCAAGCAAACAACTCACTGAAGAGATATATCCTAGAATTAAAAGCATTTCTTAAAGTAAAAATTTTTTTAAAAAGTTTAGAAAACAGTTTTTCTTATTTATTTGGGGGCAAGATACTTTTTTCTACCACTAAAAAGAAGTTTAAGAAGCTAGTCTGAACATAATACACCATGACAGGCATTTAGAGGAAAGAGCCGTAAGGAGCATAGACTCTCCCACTCAACTCAGTCAGGGTTCCATAAGCTTTTAGGAAGCCACAATACACAGCAATTTTCCTTCTAAATTTACCATTCTCTGCAGCCAGGCATACAGCACTTTCTTCTTACTTCTCTGCTATATTGCGTATTCACTGAACAGATTCTTCTGATTACCCTTCCCCTCAAACAAAAGCAGTTTGATTCACACTTCCACTGTATTTCTCTTCCCCTCCCTCTCCCAGCACATGCAGACAGGCAAAAGGGGAAGCCCAGCCACCTCTCTCCTATGCTCATGGATCTGCTCTTTCTTGAAGGAGGATTAATTAATGAATATGTCTTGGTTAACTCTCTCCAGAGTTGTAACAGCACAAGAACTGTTAGCAGAACTGCTACCTTGGACTTCCAGAGGGCAGACTTTGGCTTGTTTAGGGGCCTGGTTGACAAGAGTCCCTTGGGAGGCAGTCCTGAAGGGCAAAGTAGGCTAGAAAGGCCAGACATTCTTCAAGAAGGAAATATTAAAGGCATGGGAGCAGGCCATCGCCATGTGCTGAAAGACAAGCCAGCAGGGAAGAAGACCAGCCTGGCTGAACAGAGAGCTTTGGCTGGAACTCAGAAAAAAAAAAAAGAGAGTTTATGACCTTTGGAAGAAGGGGCAAGCAACTCAGGAGGACTACAAGGATGTCGTGAGGTTATGCAGGGAGAAAATTAGAAAGGCCAAAGCACAACCAGAATTTAATCTGGCTACTGCCATAAAAGACAATAAAAAATGTTTCTATAAATACATTATCCATGAAAGGAGGACTAAGGAGAATCTCCAGCCCTTATTAGATGTGTTGGGGAAAATGAGAAAGGATGAGAAAAAGGCTGAGGTACTTAATACCTTCTTTGCCTCAGTCTTTAACAGTTGTTCTCAGGGTACCCAGCCTCTGAGCTGGAAAACAGGGATGGGGAGCAGAATGAAGTCTCCACAGTTTGGGAGGAAACTGTTAGTGACCTGCTGTTCCACTTACACATGCACAAGTCTATGGGGCTGGATGGGATCCACCCAAAGGTACTGAGAGAGCTGGTGGAATTTTCACTGAGTCACTTTCAATCATTTATCAACAGTCCTGGCTAACCAGGGAGGTCCCAGTTAACTGGAGGTTAGCAAATGTGATACCCATCTACAAGAAGGGCAAGAAAGAGGATCCAGGGAACTACAGGCCTGTCAGCCTGACCTCGGTGCTAGGGAAGGTTATGGAGCAGATCATCCTGAGTGCCATCACACGGCACATGCAGGACAACCAGGGGATCAGGCCCAGTCAGCTTAGGTTTATGAAAGGCAGGTCCAGCTTGATGAACCTGATCTCCTTCTATGATGAGGTGACCCACCTAGTGGATGAGGGAAGGGCTGTGGATGATGTCTACCTAGACTTTAGCAAAGTCTTTGACACTGGCTCCCACAGCATTCTCCTGGAGAAACTGGCTGCTCATGGCTTGGACGGGTGTACTCTTTGCTGAGTAAAAAGCTGGCTGGACTGCTGAGTCCAAAGAGTAGCAATGAATGGAGTTACATCCAGCTGGTGCCCTAAGTGGTGTTCCCCAGGGCTCAGTATTGGGACCAGTTTTGTTTAATATCTTTATTCGTGATCTGGATGAGGGGATTGAGTGCACACTCAGGAAGTTTGCAGACAACAACCAAGTTGGTGTGGGAAATGCTGATCTGCTTGAGGGTTCAAAGGCTCTACAGAGGGATCTGGACAGGCTGGACTGAATGGCTGAGGCCAGTTGTATAAGGTTCAACAAGGAGAAGTGCCAGGTCCTGCACTTGGGTCACAACAACCCCTTGTAATGCTACAATCTAGGGGAAGAGTGGCTGGAAAGCTGCCTGACAGAAAAGGACCTAGGGGTGGTGGTCAACAGACAGCTGAGCATGAGTCAGCAATGTACCCAGGTGGCCAAGAAGGCCAATAGCATCCTGACCTGTATCAGAAATAATGTGACCAGCAGGACTAGGGAAACAATCAGCACAAGTCTTATAAGGAGTGGCTGAGGGAACTGGTTTTTTTTTTTAGTCTGGAGAGGAGGAGGCTCAAGGGGGACCTTATTGCTACCTGAAAGGAGGTTGTAGGCAGGTGGGGGTAGGTCTCTTCTGCCAGATAACAAGGGACAGGACAAAAGGAAACAGCCTCAAATTACACCAGGGGAGGTTTAGATTGGATATTTGTCACAGCACTCTCCAAGCTGAAACGAGGTCTTTTACCACCTCATACCAGCATACTCTTCATACAGTCCCTCTGCTGCCTTATCTCACCTCCTCTAGGGCATGTGTTCTCTCTCCTCTTGCTTCTTCCTCATCTGATCTCTCTTCATTGGCTCTCAACCACTTAACTTCACCAGCCACACCTGCACCTTACCTACATTGGCCAACCCACCAACCCTGAAGCCAACCCACAGTTATATATTATCAATGCTAATTAACCCAGCTTCATTCTACTACAGATATTAGGAAAAAATTCTTCACTGAAAGGGTGTTAAAACATTGGAACAGGCTGCCCAGGAATGTGGTGGAATAATTATCCCTAGAAGTGTTTAAAAAATATGTAGATGTGGTGCTTAGGGACAGGGTTTAGTGGTGGATTTGGCAGTCCTGGGTTAAGGGTTGGACTTGATTTTAAAGGTCTTTTCCAACCTAAATGATTCTATGATTCTTCATGAACTGCTCCAGCATGGGTCCCTCCCACAGGGTGCAGTCCTTTGGGAACAGATTGCTCTAGTGTGGGTCCCCTGCAGGGTCACAAGTCCTGCCAGCAAACCTGCTCCAGCATGGGCTCCTCTTTCTCCAGAGGTCCTCCCAGGAGCCTGCTCTAGCACTGGCTTCCCATGGGGTCACAGCCTCCTTTGTACGTCCACCTACTCTGGCATGGGGTCCTCCATGGGCTGCAGCAGGACAACCTGCCTCACCATGGTCTTCACCACAGGCTGCAGGGGAATCTCTGCTCTAGTACCTGGAGCACTTCGTCCCCTTCCTTCACTGACCTTGGTGTCTGCAGGGTTGTTGCTCTCACATATTCTCATTCCTCTCTTCAGCTGCAATTTGTTGTGCAGATTTCCCCCCCCCCCCCCCTTCTTAAATGTTATCACAGAGGCACTACCACCATCACCGATTGGCTCGGCCTCGGCCAGCAGTGGGTCTATCTTGGAGCCAGCTGACATTGGCTCTATTGGACACAGGGGAAGCTTCTAGCAGCTTCTCACAGAAGCCACCCCTGTAGCTCCCCTGCTACCAAAATGTTGCCTTGCAAACCCAATACAGACATAAAAGCTTTGGAGGAAAAAAAAATAATTGTGCAAACTAATCAATGCTGGATATGGTTAAATGGAGCTAAAAGAAGTAGGAGCTGTTTGTCTAAACAGAGGTTTGATTCAGAGGAGGAAACTGGGAGAAAGTTGGGGAATTTGTAAGCTCTCCTTTGAAAAAACTAGCAAGGGATAATATTGACATGGAAACATCTCATAAAAGATAATTTATTTTGATGGGGAGACATTTTACCATGTTTTCAATAAACTTATTTTACAAGTATCTTCTAATGTTGATGAAGTAAAAGTTCTTCAGTGTGACTTTGCACATTTTGTACTAAGGAAAAAAATCCAGTGGCAAAAGTAATAAATTAAGGAGCCTCAAATCTTAAGCCTAATTCAAGAAAGAACCTTAAAAATTTGCCCATCTTAAAGGTCAGTGGGTACAACAAATTTAACACACTGGTCACATGCTTAAACTAGATACAGTTTTGTGTTCTCAGGGGCCCAAGGTACAAGGATCGTTTCCTTCCCATGCATTGCAAGCACTAACTGCAACACTGTGTAAACCAGAATTAAACTGGTGACTTGCAGGGTACATCTGGCAGGCTGTCACTTAGCCATCCTTCTCAGCCCCAGCCCACATCTTGCCAACATTACAAAATACAGTTCCTACAGCAGATTACAACTGGTGCTACTGGCTCTCAGCAGCAACTGCTGCCACTGCACCCTGGCCAGAGCCACTGCCAACTGTTTATGCAAGGCTTCCAACAGCAGCAGGAACACATCAAGAGAACAAAGGGAGCAGTGAACAAGCACAGAAGATTTTACAAGGCACTTCAGCTCACGGTTTAACTCTTTAGGTAACTATCTAACTTAGGTCACTACTCAGAATCCCTATCCCCATATAAAGAAAAAAAATATTTTTCTTACAACCAGTTGTAATTTATAGCTATTGTATTGCCTGGATCATGACACAAAAGTAAATGTGACCATTTTCCTCCACTTGCCTTTCTTGTTAGTAGACTTTTGCGCCTCATTCCACAAGCCTCTAACTGAAGACGCCCTCGCAATGCCAATTCAATTAACATACAGCCACGCAATCCTGAGGAGATGCAATCATTCCAGAATGATGTGTAACCCTGTGAAGAATGACAGACAGTAAGATATTTCCATCTCCACCTGAAAGTACATAGAAAAAGAGGCTTACTGGGTTCTCTAAGCAATTCTCCAGCTTTCATACACTTTGAAGTAGCATCACTAGTAAACTACCATTCCTGTACTGAAAACATGAAAGAGAAAAAAAACCTCATTCCCTATTAGTTTTCACACTTAGTTTCTGCTCACTGAAGAGCAGGGAAACTTCGGGAAAGTGATACAAAACAAAACAGCAAGATATCAAGAACTGCAAGATATAAAGTATAATTTATATGTAGTCAAAATAAACTTATTACAGTCTTAAGACATCAAGCATTTGGCATTACCAACATCACACAGGCTTATTCGAGTTTCCTGAGAAATATTAACATGATTTTACATCCATAAACAATATGGCACTAATGAAGTCATAATAAACTGAAAAATAAATATTATATAAAATATGGAGTATATTAGAAATTAAAAGTCCAAACACAAATGTGGCAATCATCACAAACCACAGAACTCATTTTTCAACTTGAATATAGTAAACCAAAAGACAAAAGTTTTCAAGCAAATATTTGGAACAGCTACTATTTTGTCATTTAAATCCTTTGAAAACATATACTTCTAAAACTTGATGCATGTTGTTGTGGTGGGTTGACCCTGGCTGGACACCAGGTGCCCACCAAGCTGCTCTATCACTCTCCTCCTCAACTGGACAGGGGAGAGAAAATATAATGAAAAGCTCATGGGTTGAGATAAGGACAGGGAGATCACTCAGCAGTTATTGCCACAGGCAAAACAGACTCGACTCGGGCAAATTAGTTAAATTTATTACCATTGAAAGCAGAGTAGGATAATGAGAAATAAAACCTAAATCTTAAAAACACCATCCTCTCACACCCTCCCTTCTTCCTAGGCTTAACTTCATTCCTGAATTCTCTGCCTCCTTCCCTCAAGTGGCACAGAAGGATGAGATGGGGAACAGGGGTTGCAGTCAGTTCATCGCTTCGTTATCTCTGCCACTCCTTCCTCCTCAGGGGGAGGACTCCTCACACTCTTCCCCTGCTCCAGCACGGGGTCCCTCCCACAGGAGACAATCCTCCACAAACTTCTCCAACGCGAGTCCTTCCCACAGGCTGCAGTTCTTCATGAACTGCTCCAGCATGGGTCCCTTCCATGGGGTGCAGGAACAGACTGCTCCAGCATGGGTCCCCCACAGGGTCACAAGCCCTGCCAGCAAAACTGCTCCATCGTGGGCTCCTCTCCTTCCAAGGGTTCACAGGTCCTGCCATGAGCCTGCTCCAGCACAGGCTCTCCACGGGGTCACAAGCCTCCTTCGAATGCATCCACCTGCTCTGGTGTGGGGTCCTCCACAGGCTGCAGGTAGATATCTGCTCCACCATTAAACCTCCATGGGCTGCAGCAGGACAGCCTGCCTCACCATGGTCTTCACCACAGGCTGCAGGGGAATCTCTGCTCTAGTACCTGGAGCACTTCGTCCCCTTCCTTCACTGACCTTGGTGTCTGCAGGGTTGTTGCTCTCACATATTCTCATTCCTCTCTTCAGCTGCAATTTGTTGTGCAGATTTCCCCCCCCCCCTTCTTAAATATGTTATCACAGAGGCACTACCACCATCACCCATTGGCTCAGCCTTAGCCAGCGGCAGGTCTGTCTTGGAGCCGGCTGACATTGACTCTATTGGACATAGGGGAAGCTTCTAGCAGCTTCTCACAGAAGCCACCCCTGTAGCCCCCCACTACAAAAATCTTGCCATGCAAACCCAATACAGTTGTTATACAGGCTGCAAAACAGCAAGCCACATTTAATCTATGAACCACACCACATCTACCATGCTTTTTCAACTATATTTCTATATTGACAGCTGTCTGCTTAAATGGCAGAACGGAATATTTGACCCAATAAATTTACTCAATATCTAGAAATACGTCTTGACTTTGGTACTCCACTGCTCAAAAATTATGACCTCAAAAAACCCCACCTTATAAAAAGGATTCTATTGTAATTACAGAGTAGTCAATAGTTAAATATTAAAAAACAAGCAAGAACAATATCAAAGACAAAACATTTCTGAGAAATTATTTGTCTTTTGAGAAATGAATGTGGAAACACTTGGTATGATCTTTGAAAGACCTTTCAAAACTCATCTAGTGATGCATCTCTGTAAAAACATCCACTTTGGGATTCTTTAGAGAAAACCATAGGAAACAAGAAAAAGAACAGAGAACACTCCTTTCATAAAATATATTCTAACCAATAACAAAGACTAGCTTAAATCAAAACCAATACAGTTTTATTCTATTCTCTGTACATTGGCTGCTTTTATTTGCATTATCAGATGCATACATCTGAAGTCTGCTAAACACACAAACCAGTCACTAATGCATGTCATTAAATATTATTTCTAGGAACATGATAATATTTGTTTCCATTTAGCACTTAGCTATTTTCAAGAGCTGCATTATATAGATGTCCAATACTTCTGAACATTCTACAAAAGCTCTGAATCTCTAGAAAGTAATTACTGAAGTATGTCACAGATGTTTATTTTAAAGGCCATAAATATAAGATTGGAAAGTCATTTGAGAAATTATCTAATCAGCCTTCCACTCAGAGCTGATACTTTGTGAGTATCAGCTACTCTCATGTCAGCCATTCTGTAAATTAAGATTTTGGTTGGCACCAGACATTTCTTTGCCAAAAACCATGCAAGATAATGTGCAGTATTTGCCTGATGAAACACCCCACCCCACCCCCCCAACAAACAAAGATGATTCCTACATTCTACTATTTTCAATCAAATAGCCTCTTCATATAAAAATTATTTTTGAAATCAGACAACACATATGGAAACTAAAAATCTATTGGACAAACTTACAGCTGTGGCATGATAAATATACACTTCTTCCTATTCACAGAAAGTGTTATATTATTATACAAACAATTCAAGCACTAGAAAGGTTTTTCCCTTGTTTAGTAATGAAAATTTAATTTATTTTTAAAGTGAGTATTTTTCAATGAAGTGACATTTACTACACCACTCCTGGCAACTATTACCACATGTAAACTCCCCTGCTCCAGCAGTTATTCAACATATATGGCCTAAAGCTGTGGGTTGCAGAGAAATACAGGATCATAGGATAATTCAGGTTGGAAGGAACCACAGGAGATCTAGTTCAACTTCCTGCTGAAAGCAGGTTCAGCTATGAAGTCAAATCAAGTTGCTCAGGGTTCTATCCAGGCAAGTCCTGAAAACCTCCAAGGACAGAGATTGCACAACCATCTAACAGCTTTTAAACAAGTGATCTTGAAAGTCAGCTCAAAAAGTTTATGGACTTCATAAATGGAACTGATTGCTCTAGTGGGCTAGATGACATTAAAGTCATAGAACATATTCTGCCTCACCTTCTGTTTTGGTTATTTTGTGGTGTTTTCTTTTTTTTTTCCCAGGCTGAGTTTGCAGGTGATCCACAAGAGAAGAAACATCATATTTCAAATATACAGAGCTTATACTGCTATTAAACAGTGAGGAAAAAGATATTTTATAACAGTCAGTGTCATACTGAACATGTTTTCAATCCATTAAACTGCTCTTTCCAGATAGTTCAGGCAAATAGACTGATCGTTTTTGGCACTTACTGCAAAGACCTCAGACAACTGAAGAAACCTTCATAGAAGGCCAGTTTAGCACACAACAGTCTAACTAAATTATCCTTTAAATTAATTCAAACTTCCTGGTGTACCTGAAACAGAGTAGAAGCAGTCATTTATCTTCAACATTGCAAACAGTTCCTTGACACCTACTTTAAATGGCATACAGCATAACTAGAAAAAAGTGCACAAAAGAGAAACAATGCTCAGCATTATAGAACTACTGCCTATCAAAGAGGCTATAGATGGACAGTGAAGAAAAAGGGTAGAGAGAATAATAATGTACATAGAGGGAGAATAGATATATAGAATAATAATGTACTATTTGCACAGGAAAATTATTTTTTTCTTTTTCCACAGATAAGAACTAGAAGGTGGTAAATGAAGCTAGCTCACGAATTGGAAAAGTCAAAGGCCAACTGCTTTTCTATGTTTCTATTAAAACGTTTTCATAGGAAGGCAAAAGTTTAAAAAACCCCACACCTTTAAAAAAATGAGTTAAATTCATAGAAGATTGATAATGAAGTTTGACAGACAGCAATGGAAGCCTGGGAAGCCCCCACCCAGTTGAAGTCAGCGTACACTGGAGTAATAGTCATTCCATATTCCCTGAACATGGCCTGACCATTGCCGGTTACAGATTACGGAACAAGGATTTGGTTTGAACTTCTAACACTGTTCTCATATTATATTCCAAATACCTAACAGTCTCAAAACACTTAGATTGAAGATCAACTATCACTATTTATAGATGCAAGTTATTCCACTATTAAATGCTCTTAAATAGCACTAGTATTCTCACAAAAACACCACCAAATATTTTTGCTTTATCTGTTGTGGGAAAATCACTTTGGGGGGCAGGTGGAATTAGACAAAAATTGGGTCCTAAAAGAAACATAGTATTACAGAAAGCTTTTTAGGGTAAAATACAGGTATCACCTTCAGGATGGTTGGCATGCACGGAATCTACATCACCACAGTTCCCTAAGCAACACATCCTGCCAGCTCAGCACATGCTGATAGGAGTGATGGAGGATGGAGCAGAGTGGAGACCCCGTGGCCATGCTCTGTCATGCTCCCTGCAGGAATGGGAACTTGATGGCACCACACAGCTGATAAGCTGCATACCAGTTGTCACATGAAGAATCCATGAGGTGTCCGTGGCTGAGCCAACCACTGTGGTGAAATGACTTTCCTCAGATGAAATAATCTCATTGTAATACTAACGCACACCTCCATCTCAAAGTTACCTGTCTCCAAGGTACCACTACACCTCACTGGGCACATGATACCAGTCAGTAACAACAATATGTATGACTAGAGTCACTCAAGCTCCACCTAAATGTAAAGAAAATGGACGGGTCTTGGACTGAAATAAATCCAAAATAAAGGGGGGGACGGGGGATGGGACTGTTGTCTAAGCTTTTGAATTACCACACTGATTCAGTGTTCACAAAGCTAGGTCAAGATGACCCACTCTCTAAAGTTGTTATGAATGAAAGGACTTCTAATCAAGGGAGTCAGCCTTGGGAAGGATGAGAAACAAAGAACAGACAGTGAAAAGAACACCGTTATCTAAATTATGCAGAAAGAAGCCTTCAAATGAGGAAAGTTCTGATTATGAGAGGAAACAGGATGATAAGGTGTTGCAATCCATTGACAGCAACAGAAAATTAGTTGAAAATAGGACAAAGAAAATAGTGGTAGTGGGACATCACGATCTCCAACTCAAATAGCCCCCCCCAAAGAGGGCAAAACCCCACTTGGAGAGCATGCATAGTTAGTAGAGAACTTCAGTAGTGCTATCTGAGGATGTATACTAATTTGCATTAGAAGCAAGAAACTTGTAACCTATCCTGTGTACGATGACTGAATATGCAATGTACTATAAAGTAGAAAAAGTGGACAGAGGAGGGGAAAAGTTAGAGAAGACTCCATCATAACTTCTGGGATCAGTCAACGGGCTGAACCTGTCTTCTCCCCCATAGGGACACCTACTGGGTAAGAACTTTGTCTTATGCATGCTTAATAACTAACTCACGCTAGCTGTTATTAGTGATTATAGTTTAGTTATATGTAGTTTGGTTGTATATCATTTCAAGCTTGCTTTTGTAGACAGTTTCTATCACTGGCAATCATTAATCTTTATTTGTCACAATTTTATATTAATAAAGAGTGTTATTCCATAAACTGTTAGTGTTAACCCTTTGTGGGCACTAGCAGTCATCGGCAGCAGGTAACACATTCAAATAAAGTGGGAAGACCCACTGAGGGGTCCCCCTGATGCTGTTGCTGTGTTTCCCTGAACAAGTCAGTTGAGTCACCCTCTGATCCAGTGGGACTGTTCAATGAAGGATCCCTGTAACGGGATGCTGACAGACTGGTCAGGCACAAGGGTCTCAGCTTTCCTGGGGCGCTGATAGACAGATCAAACACCCGGGGCTGAGGGAATCTCCCCCCCCCCCCTTTTACATGACATCTGTCTTATTACAAGTCTTAAAATTTAATAGACATCCTAACTCAATTAAATACTTATTTCATTAAAGTTGCTAAGCAGGGAATTATTTCTATCTGACAGCAATCACACTAGAATAGCACTTTAAGCTATTAATAGCTCACCAAACAAAATTTTAAATCTACATTGATTGTTTCAAAGATCAAAAAGTTTACAACTATCATGCTTATTTATGCAAAGATAGCACAAAAGCATTTTTTTGTCAGAGCTGACCTAGAAATTTTCAAGTAAAAACTAGTTCTGCTATAAAAGCATAAAGGGAAATGAAAATAAGGTTTATAACAGAAACTTGTTACCATATTAACTTTCAAAGCTCAGACTTTCCACCCAGGTATGGCAAAGCACAGAGCTAAGACTAAGATCCTCTTTAAAGAATAAGTTATCCAAAAATCCATGTTCATTAGACTATTTCTCTTCCACCACCTCTTGTAGCATTTCTTCACTTTCTCCTCTTCCCATGCCCCTTACCCAACTTCCAAGCTCACACGTCTTCCTGTTCAGTTATCCATTAATCACTTGAAACTCTCACATGTTAAATACCGTCCATCTCCCAACAATGGCACTGTGTCTCAGTGTTACCCAACCTACCTTATCTTCTACTCCCTGCTTTTACCTTGCCTCTTCAGCTGCACTTCCCCACCACCAAACTGTGATACTCTCTCTCCTACTGCAGCCCCCTTCCCCATCTCATTTTACTGTGACATGTAATACATTACCTTTTCACTTCCAGGTTTATAAAGATCTAAATTTCTGTGACCCTCTGAAGTACTGAGGCCTGAGCAACAGGCCCTGAGCCAAAGCTGACCTCTAGATGAACCCGCCAACTGAACGTTTTTTATATATATATATATATTTTTAGTATCCAATCATTAGTGAAATATGCATGATCATTAGTGAAAGATGTAGCTTGGATAAAATATAATCATTAGCAAAGATATAGTGCATCCTTCCTTGCTTAGAGGCAGGTGGTCAAAGCCATGAAACCAGATATATAGCCTTGTTTGCAAACCAGTGGTTAAAATCAAGTAGATAAGGGAAAATCCCTTGGTTCCTCCCTGAGCCCTGGGCAGGCTTTGGTGGGATCTAAGAGGACAGTGAAACCAGATGTTTCCACATTTGAAATTAGGTGAACTTGTTTATTCAACAGTATAAAAGCTGGACCCTCTTACAGCAATTTTGGAGACCTCACCTATGAGTGGATGTACTGTGTAGGACCTCCAATTGCTGGGAAAGGTTCTCCAACTCCTCTCTGTAACCAGGGCACCCCAGCAACCGCAGATCTGGATGATGGTAAAGTATTAGGGCAACCGGTGATGTATCTTTCTTAACCACTATAGTCAGTCATATGTGGTAGTGATTAGGTGCATTACCTTGTCTTGGTTTATTCTTGCTGTATTATTCCACTTACTATTTATTTCACTTACTATTCTATTGCTTTAAATGTAAGTAAAGATAAACTCACTTCTTTAACTAGGTGTCTGTGTCCTTTGTGCTGACCCTGTCTATTGGCAAAACATGGGTTGACCCTGGCTGGAAGCTAAGTCCCACACAACTGATCCTCCAGTCCCTCCCAGCAAGATGGGGGGAGTGAATAGGAAGAAGAAAAGTGGAAAAAAACCCCGAACAAAACCCAACCAACCAAAACAAAACAAAACCCTAAAACCATGTGATGCAGACATTCACTCACCACCTCCCTGAAGTACTGGGAACCTCATGACAGACCCTGAATAAAGTTAGCTTTTAGATTAATTCAACAACCTAACCACCTGCCTAAGCATATATGGTGTCAGCTTTGCTATTTTGGTATATTAAACTTATGATTGTCATTTTGAAATAACAATAATCAAATAAAGGAAGTAGTCTAAGCAGAAACAGTCTATCCTTGTCTGGGAGCATGTTGCCAGACCCTCCAGATATTTCCATACTTGAAATTATCCTGTCTTGTGACACGCCCCAGATGGTTTGACCAGATATTTTGTTAAATTTTTAATAGTTAAAAATATCTCTTCTGGGCTCCTCCCTGAGCCCTGGCCGGGCTTGGGACAGAATCCAACGGGGGGGAGTTACTCCAGATGTTCCTGCCTTTGAAATTATGAAAGGTGCTTGTTCAACTGTATAAAAGCTAGACCCTCTTGCAGCGACTTTGGAGACCTCACCTATGAGGGGATGCCCTGTGTAGGACTTCCCAATTGCCATGACAGATTCTCTAAATCCTTGCTGCAACAGGGGCTCCCCAGAGACTGCGGATCTGGATGATGGTAACGTATTAGGGCAATTGGTGATGTATCTTTCTTAATCACTATAGCTAACCTTAAGTAATAAAGATTAGGTGCATTACCTTGCTTATCTATTTAGTTGCTTGAACTATTGTAAGCTAATCCTTTTGTATATGTATATTGCCTTATTTTCTGTATTAATTTGGAACAAACAATAAATTAAGGTTATTCTCTTTATTGGTGTCTGTGTGCTATGTATTGACCCTGTCAATTGACAAAACACTCCCACATGCAGACCGATGTCCAGCCAGTTCCCAAGCAATGACCAACCTACCAACACCCCCCCTCCTATTTTATTGCTGACCATGACACTATACAGCATATATCCCTTTGGTCAGTTGGGGTAAGCCGTGCTGGCTGGCCCTCCTCCCAGCTTCTTGTGTACCTTGAGCCTACTCACTGGGGGTGTGCAGGGTAAGAAACAGAGGCACCCTTGACACTGTGCAACCACTGTTCAGCAACAGTTAAAACATGAGTGTGTTATCAACACTGTTTTGTGTTATCAACATTGTTTTGCTTAAAAAAAAAAAAAATAATCAAAAACCTAGCACCATACTGGCTGCTATGAAGAAAATTAACTCTCCCCAGCCAGACCCAGTACACTCCTCTTAAAAATGTTAAGAAAACCCAAATCTGGTATGTCCGTCTAATGTAGACAATGGAGGTCTAATATTGGCTGACTAAAGAATAGGTGGAAGTTTCACTGACTTTAACTAGACCACATTAAAACTACAATTCCCTCCTCTGGGGTTATAAATATACTTTATCTGCCCCCAAATACAACAACTATCCCTCTTCTACCTTTTCTTCTACAGTTGTTACAATTTAAAATTTAAAACTGGGGAGCTGTACAATGTTTCATTTTGAGGTGATTTGCATCACACTAATGATGTGGATGGATTTCCAGAATAATGTTTTGGGTGTTAAAAAAAAAAAAAAAAAAAAGCGTAATGGATAGGAATTCCTCTCTTTGTCTAAACTTCCCCTAGTTTCATTTCTGTTTTTTGAACAGGTCTCTCAATGGTTTCACTTATCCAGGTGCAAAAATTTTTCAAGAAACAGACTATCTCATAATAATGACATGTCAAGATTTTCACTATAAAAAAAAAAATTCCACTCATTTCACTGCTCTCACATTAAAAGGAACAAGTTCTTCCATTTAGTACTTAACATGTACTAACTGTAAATTGAAAGTCTCATACACAGACTGCAGATGCTGCTAAAGCAGAAGTCCCATTTAAACATCCAGCATACGCAAAGCAGCTGTAATTAGCGCTTCCTAAGTGTTTATTATAGAACAAACATCCATCTGGCATTTACCTCAACCTAGACAATAAATGTTATACCTGCCTTCTCCACTGTGCAATACAGAATACATACTGAAAAGGCAACATAATATGTATGGAATGTTTCTCTTGTGGCATAGACCGTCAAATATGGAAGTGCCAGAGTAAAAAAAAGTGTCTACTAATGTAAAAAAGGGATGTGCAATGTGCTGGGCAAAAGTTTGCTAAATACAAACCTCATGGTACAGCCTGTATAAAAAAGACACCAAGCCTGGCAGTTAAGGACTCTAACTAATACAATCACGATGCTATCTAGTAAGACCATAAAGACAGATGACTAGAAAGCGTATAGCAATAAGTAGCATACAAGTGCTTAAAGGAATATCAGCAACAGAAAGATATGCAATAAGCCAAATAGCCTAATAAATAAATCCTGTACCATCCTGTCCTGGTTTCAGCTGGGATAGAGTTAATTTACTACTCTAGTAGCTGGTGCAGTGCTGTGTTTTTGATTTGGTGTGAGAATAATATTTATAACACACTGATGTTTTTAGTTGCTGCTAGGTAATGTTTATACTAAGTCAAGGACTTTTCAGTTTCTCTGGCTTTGCCAGCCAGAAGGCTGGAGTGGCACAAGAAATTGGGAGGGGGCACAGCCAGGACAGCTGACCCAAAACAGCCAAAGGGATATTCCATACCATAGAATGTCATGTTCAGTACTTAAAGTGAGGGGAGCTGGCTGGGGCCTGCCTGCTGACAAGGGACTGGCTGGGCACTGGTCAGCAGGTGGTGAGCAATTGTATTGTACATCACTTGTTTCCTTTTCTCCCTTCCCTTTGGATTTTGTTCTTCTCCCCTTCTCCCTCTTCTCATTATAATTGTTGTTATTATTATTACTGTTTCTATTTTATATCAATTATTAAATTGTTCTTATCTCAACCCTTGAGTTTTGTATTCCTTCCCGATTCTCCTCCCCATCCCTCCAGGGGTGGGGGGAGTGAGCGAGCTGCTGCATGGTACTTAGTTACCAGCTGGGGTTAAACCATGACAGTCCTTTGGGGCACCCAATGTGGGGCACAAAGGGTTGAGATAGCAACAGATCTGACTAGAGTGTATTAGAATGACATTGTTCTATTTATTGTCTTGGATTAATAATCACTGGCCATGATGCTGATTTCTTTGCTCTTAAAGATGCTCAGGCTTGCATTATTTACTTGACTTGCATTATGTGTTCCCTGTTGTGCCAATTTTTGTCCTTGGGGCCTGGGCTACAGTTATCATTGTGTTGTACTATATAGTGCTGGCTTCTCATACGATATACTCGCTGGTCATTAAACTAATCCAATCTGCGTATTCAATATTGTTTGTCGACCCTGTTCTTCGGGTGGCCCCTGGCGGGGAATACTAACAACTGCACGTTTGGCTTTTCTGTTTCAGAGGCTACGCCTTCCCCTTCTCCACAGGGCTAATTACTGGAGCATTTAAGACTTTTGGAAATTCTTATTATCTTTGGGCTGTTGGAACCAGCATAGCACTGGCCCTGATCTTATTGCTAGTAATGCTGAATGTGGTTTTGACCTCCTGGACCTGATTGAGAATTAAGCAACTAACTGTAACTCCTCTAGCCTCCATGGTGGGCACAGAGGCTACTCCAGCCCCTGCAACAACTGATGCAGAAGACCAACCCATGTCAGTATCAGTTGCCTCTATACACAAGAAGAAACGGACACAGAAAACAGCTCGTACAGCAAAGAAAGATGAAGCAGGGCCACCACAGGAAGAGGAGGAAGGAGCAGAACAAGAGATAACCACTCGATCCCTATCCCTGAATAAGCTGCGGGATATGCAGAAAGATTATGCCCATCATCCAGGTGAACACATTGTCACCTGACTCCTTCAGTGCTGCGATAATGGGGCTAATAGATTGGAATTAGAGGGTAGGGAAGCCAAGCAGCTGGGATCACTTTCTAGGGAAGGGGGCACTGACAAGGCAATTGGAAAAGGGACACAAGTCCTCAGCCTCTGGAGGTGACTCCTGTGATGCATTAAGGAAAGGTATCCCTTCAAGGAGGATATTACATGTTGCCCAGGAAAGTGGACTGCAATAGAGAAACGTATCCAGTACCTGAGGGAATTAGCGGTGAAACAGATTATTTATTATGACCAGAAAAATGCAGTTACCCACAGATCCCGATGAAATCCTATGCACATGACCCACGTGGTGGAAAATTTTTACAGAGCGCACCATCATCATATGCCAACTCATTGGCAATAACGAGCTGCAGAGATGACGTGCCACCAACAGCGGATGAAGTGATTCACCACCCCGGAACTATGAAGATAGCATCTCTACTCCCATCATCTCAGCTGTGGAGAGACTGATGCAGTGACTCGACGAGGACAGATCCTACTCCCCACCAGTACGGACCCACATCTCAGATATAAAAGCAAGCACACTTCTGCTCAAGAGAGAGAATATAAGAAATACACACCATATGGCACCCTGTGGTTTTACTTGCAGGACCACGGAGAGGACATGAGGAGGTGAGATGGAAAACCTACCTCAACCCTGGAGGCACGGGTATGTGAATTGCAAGGAAAAACAATCACGAACAGGGAGTCTTCCATGAAGGTTGCTGCTAAAGTCTCCAGAAGGCAGATTCCCAGAGAGATTGAAAGGGCTGATTTTACTCTCAATCGTGTGAAAAAGAGTTCTAATACATTTTTACAAGACATAAGTGGGCAGGACTACTAAACACTACATCCACCCTGCACCACTTCCCACCTAGGTGGAGAATCCTACGACCAGGACTAGAGAGGCCCTGCCTCCAGCCAGGTGGAAGAAAGGCATAACCAGGTTTAGTGGACTGTGTGGATTCGATGGCCTGGCACATCAGACCCACAGGAATATAAAGCTCTAATAGACACCAGTGCACAGTGTACTGTAACACCATCAAGCTATGAAGGGGCAGAACCAATTAGTATTTCTGGAGTGACAGGGAAATCCCAACAGCTAACTGTATTGGAGGCTGAAAAAAGCCACATTGGGAATGAGGAGCAAAAACTCATCCCATTGTGACTGGCCCAGAGGCTCTGCATCCTTGGCATAGACTATCTCAGGGGAGGGTATCTCAAGGATCCAAAAGGTGGGCTTCTGGTATAGCTGCCTCGGAGATGGAGGAAATTAAGCAGCTTTCTACTTTGCCTGGCCTTTCAGAAGACCCTTCTGTTGAGGGGTTACTGAAGGTTGAAGAACAACAGGTGCCGATCACTACCACAGCGGTGCACTGGCGGCAATACCACACCAACCGAGACTCCCTGATTCCTATCCATAAGCTGATTCGTTGACTAGAAAGCCAAGGAGTGATCAGCAGATCTGCTCACCCTTTAATAGCCCCATATGGCCAGTGCAAAATTCTAATGGAGAATGGAGACTAACAGTGGACTATTGTGGCCTGAATGAAGTCACGCTGCCATTGAGTGCTGCCGTAGCAGACATGCTAGAACTTCAATATGAACTGGAATGAAAGGCAGCCAAGTGGTATGCCACTACTGATATTGCAAATGCGTTTTACTCTATCCCTTTGGCTGCGGAGTTCAGGCCATAGTTTGCCTTCACTTGGAGGGGTGTCCAATGCACCTCGAATGGACTCCCCCGAGGGTGGAAACACAGCCCTACCATCTGCCATGGACTGATCCAGGCTGCCCTGGAACAGGGTGAAGCTCTGGAACATCTGCAGTATATTGATGACATCATCATATGGGGCGATACAGCAGAAGAAGATTTTGAGAAAGGGGAGAAGATAGTCCAAATCCTTCTGAAAGCTGGTTTTGCCATAACACAGAGTAAGGTCAAGTGACCTGCACAGGAGATCCAGGTTTTGGGGAATAAAATGGCAACATGGACATTGTGAAATCCCAATGGATGTGATCAACAAAATAACAGCTGTCTCCACCAACTAGAAAGAAACACAGGCTTTCTTAGGCACTGTGGGTTTTTGGAGAATGCATGTTCCAAATTACAGTAGGACTGTAAGACCTCTCCATCATGTGACCTGGAAGAAGAATGATTTCAAATGGGGCCCTGAGACATGACAAGCCTATGAACAAATTAAACAGGAGATAGTTGTAGCCTTTGAGCTAGTCCTGATAGGGCAAGATGTAAAAAATGTGCCTTATACCACAGCCAGGGACATTGTCCTACCTGGAGCCTCTGGCAGAAAGTACCAGGGGAGACTTCATGTTGACCCTTGGGCTTTTGGAGTTGGGGATATAGAGAATCAGAGGCCCACTATACCCCAAATGAGTAAGATATATTGGCAGCTTCTGAAACAGCTCAAACCCCTTCATAAGTGATTGGTATTGAAGCACAGCTCCTGGCACCCTGGTTGCCAATGCTGGGCTGGATGTTTAAAGGGAGGGTCTGCTCTACACATCACACCATGGAATATGTGAGTCACACTGATCACACAATGAACTTGAATAGGAAATCTCAGTCATCCAGGAGTCTTAGAAGTGATCACAGACTTGCCAGAAGGCAAAGATTTTGGAATGTCACCAGAGGAAGAGGTGACACGTGCTGAAGAATCCCCATTGTATAATAAATTGCCGGAACATGAGAAGCAATATGCCTTGTTTACTGAGGAGTCCTGCCATATTGTAGGAAAGCATTGGAGGTGGAAGGTGGCTGTATGAAGTCCCCTACAAGTCACAGAAACTGCTGAAGGAGAAGGTGAATCAAGTCAGTTTGCAGAAGTGAAAGCTATCCAGCTGGCTTTAGACATTACTGAATAAGAGAAATGGCCAATACTTTACCTCTATACTGATTCATGGATGGCAGCAAATTAAAAGAACCAGCAGGTAGATCAGGCAGCCAAGATTGAAGTGGCTCAGGTGAATCTGGATTGGCAACACATGTTCGAATTATTCATAGCCCACTGGGTCCATGACACCTTAGGCCATCAAGGAAGAGATGTAACATATAGATGAGCTCATTATCGAGGGGTGGACTTGACCATGGACACTATTGCACAGGTAATCCATGAGTGTGAAACGTGCTGCAATTATGCAAGCCAAGCAGTTAAAGCCTCTCTAGTATGGAGAACAATGGCTAGAACATAAATATGGGGAGGCTTGGCAAATTGACTATATCACACTCAAACAGACCCACCATGGCAAGCGCCATATGCTAACAATGGTGGAAACAACCACTGGATGGCTGGAAACATATCCTGTGTCCCATGCCACTGCCCTGGGCCTCGAAAGGCAGGTCTTATGGTGACATGGTACCCTAGAAAGAATTTAATCAGACAACAGAACTAATTTCTGAAACAACTTCAGACACCTGGGCCAAAGAGCATGGCATTGAGTGGGTATCCCCTATCATGCACCAGCCTCTGGGAAAATTGTACAATGTAAAGGACTGTTAAAGACTACACTGAGAGAAATGGGTGGTGGGACCTTCAAACATTGGGATACACATTTAGCAAAGGCCACCTGGCTAGTCAATACTAAAGGATCTGCCAACCAAGCTGGCCCTGCCCAATCAAAGCTTTTACATACTGTAGAAGGGGATCAAGTTCCTGTACTACACCTTGAAATTATGCTTGGGAAAACAGTCTGGGTCATTCCTGCCTCGGGCGAAGGTAAAAGCATTCATGGAATTGGTTTTGCTCAAAGACCTGGATGCACTTGATGGGTAATGTGGGAGGATGAGGAAGTTTAATGTGTGCCTCAAGGGGATTTGATTTTGGGTGAAAATAGCCAATGAATTAGGTGATGTTGTTACATAATTTTGTATATTGTCACTTCTATATGCCCATTATTGCACTGGGTACCTTGCAGCACTCATTCCTGCCTTCTTGATTTGGAGATCCGAACCTGACTCCCTTCCAATTGCCACACCAGTGAAGAATGACTTTGGTGAAACCAGATCAGCACAGTCGTGATAGAATGAGAACTGACTTTAAGAAGCAACAAACCAGCACCTCATACCGTCTTTGGAGCCCGACATCATGGACTAAATGAACTCAATGGACTTTAGAGGGATGGTCCATAGACTAAGGGAATGATTTCTGTGTCTTTATATTAAAAGACAGGAAAGGTGATAATGTATTGGAAAGCGTGGCATGTTATAAATGGTATGGAATAAGGGGTGAATTCTGTCCTGGTTTCAGCTGTGATGGAGTTAATTTTCTTCTTAGTAGCTGGTCCAGTGCTGTGTTTTGGCTTTGGTGTGAGAACAATGTTGTTAACACACTGATCTTTTTAGTTGTTGCCTAGGTAGTGTTTATACTAAATTAAGGACTTTTCATTTTCTCAGGCCTTACCAGGAAGAAATTGGGAGGGGATGCAGCCAGGACAGCTGACCCAAAATAGCCAAAGGGATATTCCATACCATAGAATGCCATGCTCAGTATATAAACTGGAGGGAGTTGGCTGGGGCCTGCCGAATGCTGCTTGGGGACTGGCTGGGCATTGGTAGGCGGGTGGTGAGCAACTGTATTGTACATCACTTGTTTCCTTTTCTCCCTTCCCTTTGGATTTTGTTCCTCTCCCCTTCTCCCTCCTTTTCATTAGAATTATTACTGGTTCTATTTTATATCAATTATTAAATTGTTCTTATCTCAACCCTTGAGTTTTACATTCATTCCCAATTCTCCTCCTTACCAGCTGGCATTAAACCAGGACACATCCACAAACAGTAAAAGACCTATGAGTGTTTAACAGCTCTCCAATTACAAAGGTCTAACTTAAAAGGAATACTATCTTATTATCTTAATGCTCCATCAGAAGTGATGGTGGTGGTGGGGAAGCAGCATTGGAAGGGTTGAAATGCGGTATTTTTTTTAGTATAAGATATACTGGGGGAGGTGGGGAACACCTGACCTGTAATAAGTCTGCACTCAGACCAACAGCTTAGTCATATTAATACACACCTATTTGCTCCTACTCATCCAGGCTTACATACAATGCACTTGAAGGAAGGGAACAATTGTACACTATTTTATGTGTAACCTCATAATTTTTAGGTCTGAATCATGCATGTGATATTTTATGAATAAAATAGCATTTTATGAATATTTCTGAAAGGAAAGAAAATAAATTATTGAAATTGATCTAAGAGCTATTTGCAAGCTGGGAAAAACTCAATAAATCAACTATTATTATTTTCTTTCTTTACTAAAAGTTATGAGAAATTTGTCTATTCAGGGGAAACCGAGCCACACATTTACTCCAGACTAGCCTCCCCTTCCCATCTTTCCAGTGGATGAAAAACTGGACATGAGCCAGCAATGTGCACTCACAGCCCAGAAAGCCAATCTCATCCTGAGCTGCATCAAAAGAAGTGTGGCCAGCAGGTCAAGGGAGGCAATTCTACCTCTCTACTCTGCTCTGGTGAGACCCCACCTGGAGTACTGTGCTCAGCTCTGGAGTCCTCAGCACAAGACATGGACCTGTTAGAGTAGGGCCACAAAAATGATCAGAGGGCTGGAACACCTCTAGGAGTAGAGGCCTGAAGAAAGGCTGAGAGAGTTAGGGTTGTTCAGCTTGGAGAAGAATAGGCTCCCAGTAGACCCGATTGTGACCTTTCAGTACTTAAAGGGGACTTATAAGAAAGATAGGGACAGACTTTTTAGCAGGGTCTGTAGCAATAGGACATAGGGCAATGTTTTTAAACTGAAAGAGGGTAGATTCAGATTAGATATTAGGAAGAAATGTTTTACAATGAGAGTGGTGAGACACTGGAACAGGTTGCCCAGAGAGGTGGTAGATGCCCCATCCCTGGAAACATTCAAGATCAGGTTGGACGGGGCTCTGAGCAACCTGATCTAGTGGAAGATGTCCCTGCTTATTGCAGGGGGGTTGGACTAGGTGACTTTTGGAGGACCCTTCTAACTGAAACCATTCTATGATTCCCTCAGTAACGCAACACAGAAGTGATTATGTGCCATAGTAATTATTTGCTCTTTGAGTAGGAAAGTAATTCTTGAATATACTGTCTGTAACACTTGGCCTGGGCCAATTTAGCATTGCAAAGAAGACCCGTTACATGTAGATAACTGAGATAAATGCTGCAGTACTTGAACTACTTGAGTATCAAAGAACACATGAAATACCACCACTTTTTCTTTAATGTAAAACATTAGTTTTCAGTTCCATGATTACTTCCCTTTTGGCAAATATCAGCAATACTTTCTCAAATATACTTCATGCAAAACTTTTAATAAGAACAGAAGGAAAAGAGTTGCAGCTTTGTTTAAGAGCGCTTAGAAAAACTGAGAAGTATCACTAGAAAGGCTTTAACTATATATTTGCCTTTGTCCTACACTAGACAGCTTGACGTGAAAGAAGGGACTACACTACACTTGAAGTTATCCATGAATAAATAATATAGATTACAGATTAGCCATGCTGCAAGAGCAGGGATAACCACACTAGCTGCATGTAGAACCATGAAATATAAACACCATTTCAACACAAAGTCAACTTGTATCCAAAGTGCTGCTTCCAAATCAGCATGTCATCCTCCAAAGAGCCCAAAAGCAGGATTTACTCAGCAGCACAGTAAGTAAAGAGACACTTTACTGCATCTCTATAGCACATGGAATTTGAGTACTCCTCCCATCCCTCCTATCTTCTGCTAGCCTGTAATTTATACATGGACATGAAATAAAAAAAAAAAAGGACCAAAAAAGGTAGGCAACTATGAAAAAGAATTTTTCATCACAGACATTACATACTTTGTTGTTATTAGGCCCTGAACATTTTGCCCAGGAAAGTGGTTGAGTCACCATCCCTGGAAGTATTTAAGACACATAGATGTGGCACTTAGGGACATAGTTTAGTGATAGACTTGGCAGTTAGGCCTCTTCATGTTTCATTCATTTGTCTCCAGAAATTTTCCAGCAAAACTTGGGAGCTTTTGAGTTAATGTTGGGGGGGGGGGCGGGGGGAAGATACAAAGATGGCTTTTGAAAACTCAATCATTTGTTACACAGGCAAAAAATTCCCAGATTCTGCATCATAATATGAATTTCACAAAGCCAAATCTTAAGATCAGGGAAAATGCCACCCATATTTTTAATGTTTTCAAAATTCTTATTTCACCTTTCAGAAAAATATCTTTAGGATTGAAATATAAAATGCAGTAACAAATCTAGCTACTCAGATTTGTAAGAATAAGGAAACTATATTTTAGCACTAATTTGATCAACACAAAAGAGCACATCTGAAGCAGACAAACTAGCTCCCTAATAACTTATTGCAATACAATGGAAAGTATCATAAACTGGAGACCTTCACATGAACTATTTGGACAAAAAGCTATGCTGTAACACTAAATCTTCAGCAATGAATGAAGTTTCTGAAAGCCAAACATGAGTAGCAAAGATCCAAGAGAATTTCTGTACCTAATGAAGTGATTTAACATTCCTTCACTCTCACAAATGACATTTCAGTCTTCACCAATGAAAGCATAAATAAAACCAGAAATATTTACTATTGCAGCAGACTGCAGTACATGACTATTATTTCAGCATACTTTATGTGAGTTTTCTTTCAGTAAATAAGGAGTTAGTTACAGATCAAATAAGTATTTTATCTTATTAAACAATTATCTGAACTACAGAAGTAGGTGCTGTGCCTTGATAATTGCTTTAATTTGTTTAGTTGTGGCACATTGTATAGAGGACAGGAGCAGCTGTGTGCATTGCTGTATTAAAAAACCAAACAAACCAACCAACCATAAAAACCCCTACATGTACAAAAAGCTTAAATAGAGTGAGTTATAGAGCACAGCCACCTAGTGCCCTCTCAGTTTTCTATGGGACTGAGTTACAAGATATCTGGAAGAGCTGTAATGAACAAACTGGCCCATACTCATCTCTTAGCTATCATTTTTAAATAAGCTAACCTAATATTTATCACTCCTTTTGGGAGTGATGACCTCAGATGCTTCAGTAGTTCTACAGAATAACCTCCCTTTTGCTGTGGCTTTGACCTATCCTACTGCAATACTATTTTTAACCTAATACAACAAAGTATTTTATTTCAGTAAGTATTTTTTTATTCTTATAGCAACAGGCTATTGCTCTACTCTAAATGGATTAACATGATTCCCTTTCTCAGTCATGTTTCTGAAAGGTTTTCAAATAAGTTGCAGGTGTTCTTGCGATGCCCCTTTTGTTCCAGTATATTACCTGCTCCTCCAAGGACACCACATCTGTCATGTTATGCAAGCAAGCACATATTTTAGCACATAGCCCTTAAAACCTATCTTGACCTTGGAAAACAGAAATAGTCATACATACACAGAAGATACAAACAGAAGAGGAACCATTGGTGGAAAAAAAGAGCAACCAGCCCACATACATAAACTACATTTTAATTAGGCAAACTTAGGCAAAGGGGGGGGGGGAAGACCATGCCCAGCACGTGCAAATGCAGTTAATTGTGTTCAAGAATTAAGAATGGGATTGTGGTGTGCTGTGTTTGTTTTAGGGCAGATGGACATTCCCATCACTGAACCCATACTGCAGCAACAACCAGGCAACAACTCAAAAATTTGGGCTGTGGTTATTACAATAATTGCACTATCCTGAAAGCAGGATTCATATAAATATCTAACAATCTCCTAGAAACACTAAACTCATCAATCCATCACTGCCTGAATCTTCCTGAAACTCTCTCCTATGAGAAAAGGTAACTTCACTGAAAAATTATAAATGGTAGCTCACATTGGAGGGGTTTTTTTTGTTTATACAAGTTACGTAGTATTAAGCCATATTCACCAGTGTTTAATATTAGGAATAAAATTACCCAACACCCCCCAAACTAAGTTATCAATGCAGTTATCAGTGACTTTTCTGAGAAAGAAGCTATTTTTAGAGAAACATGTTCTTAGGCAAATTCAGACTATTTATTTAAAACTCAACACTAAATTATATTATCCTGTTGCAATAAAAAGAAAGGACATTATCAGCTTTAAGTTTACTGGCTTTCAACTGAGCTTATAGCTCACATACCTGCCTTTGCCTTTTCCTTACACTTCATGTAGTTTCACAATTATTACAGACCCTACACTGCTTTTCTCTGCTTGCTGTCATGACAAAATCTCACACAAATGTTACATGAAATCAATTCTATCGGAAGTAAAAACTTTATAAAAAGCATTCTCAGACACATAAAGTACCTAAGTTTTGCTTACTTATCATTAGAACAATAGAGAACAAAAAAATCATCTTTGAAAATGAATCTATATTTTATTTTCAGTTTTAAAAGGAGAAAAACCATGGAGACAAAGCAGTTTACATAGTGTAAGAGAGAAGGGTACAAGCAGACACAAGACCAAAATACAAACTCTGGAGGTTCATGTCTTTACAAAGGTCAGAAACTGTGTATGCTGCAGTTTGTGTACATAAGCACCCTACCCTAGATATGACATCATCATTCTTTTTGTTTGAGGTGTCAGCTGCAAAATCTCAAGGGATTCATGAATATCTGTGCCACTGTAATCACTTAGCTCCTTTTTCCATACAAAGAAACATTAGATCATCTGCAGCATTTGCTACTGCTGCACTTAGCAAAAACAGATGATTTACAATTTTGATGCACACCAGTACAAAGCTGGAGTTTTAAGCCCAATGTTAATTTCTTTAACTTTCAATATACTAGGAATACTTGCACCATATATTCTTTCTAGACAGACAGAACATTCCCTGCCTTGAAATCTCTACAGCCTAATGCCCACAAATTCGGAGGATTTAGCACACAATCGGGGGGGGGCCTGAAAGATCACCTAGTCTATCCCACT